>NC_046989.1:20188592-20488592 GCF_009769545.1 Cyclopterus lumpus
TCTCTTCTGGCTACTGGCTGAGACAAGCTAGTCCCTGTCACCTATAATGTGTTTTTCAGCATGTGTGTGTATGTGTGTTTGTGTGTGTGTGTGTGTGTGTGTGTTCTTTTGTGTGTGTGTCTGTGTGTGTGTGTCTGTGTGTGTCACTGAATCTCCTTATTGGCTGCCTATGGTGAAGCCTCCATGGAGTGAGTGATGAGGTTTGGAGTGTCAACAGGGGGGGGGGGGGGGTGAATGGCGGTGGTGAACGAGGGCGAGATGGAGGGTGTCTGAAGAAATGGGGGCAGGCGCCTGAGGTCCAATCCCATCAACTGAGGCAATTGTGCGGAGCGGACACTAGAGTGTGGAGGTGGGGGTCGAGGATGAGTTTAGAAAAGATTACTGATTCTTAAAGGGATGTTTGGAATCACATAGAGACAGGAGGAGGACACTCTTTATATTCACACCCTATTTTGTCCGACCAGTCAAAGGCACCCACATTTATTTCAGTGTGTAAACTCAAATACTGAGACCTGAAACTTTTTCAAAATTAATTTCAAACTGCAAGAGCTGAAATGCCAACGGGGCGTACTGAGGAGTTAGTCTGTTCTGTTACTGCACGTGTTCACTCGGTGTGTGCGTGAGTGAACAAGTGAACTGTTCCTTTTCCACCGCAGATCGGCAACAATGACACAAGCTTTCCATTTGCTCTTGCAGTCTGCATGAAAATAACATCTGATTTAGAAAGGCGTCGCTAATGAAGCAATCAGGACTGCCGTCTACATGTGATCTCAAAGTGATTTCAGTTTAGAGAATTACCTCCTGAATCTCTTGAGCCACAGCTGCTCATGGAACGTGAGATTCAACCACATGTATCATATCTGCTCAAATGATTTGGCCCGGCTTAGGGTCTGCTTTAGTCTGCCGCATCCGAGATTCAAGAGTTGAGTTAAGAAATGATCGCGATCATTTTATTCATTCATTCAAACCACTGAGCTTGCTCAGTTGCAGGGGCAAGAAGGTCAAGCATCATGCTTAGAATTTAAAACACACAAAACACTTGTTTCATATAGCTGCTTATGGGAAGGCAAAAAAGCAGAAGCTGTCAGTACTTCAGGAAAAAGAGGGATCCAAGGCTTGTCCGTGGGAAAATACCTCCTTCAAATAAATGGTGCTCGGCCGGGGGAAACATCCTGACACCCTACTGATGACATCACTGATCTGGTTTTCAGCTTTCAGCGTGCATTCATACGCTCACGTATTGTATGAATGACTGTATACAGGGCATGGCAGCATCCTCTTCTTAAATAGCAGTAACTGTGGGTTACAATATTATGGAGTGTGCATTATTTCCGTCAACAATCAAACCATCTTTGACAGTGTGTCTCCTGAATGACGACTGTTGCATCAGCCTGACAGCTGCCATCCTGAGCCCGAATGGGAAGAGACGGCAGTGAGCATTGTATCGGTTTCATATTCTCCACCATTCTGCAGAGCGGTGCCTTCGTAGACTTGCATCACTCTGCATCTACGTGGGTTTGTGGGTTATTTGTTTTCCTTCTGTCTGCCTGACACATTATATGTTTAACCATAAAATGTGCTTTATCTGTCCGTGATCCAAACCATTTAATTACTTTAAGCAATTCGCCGTGAGCATTCACTGAATAGTTAACCAGCTGTCAATGCTGTGAATGTTTTGTATGTATGTGCATGTGCACACATGTTTGTATAGGGTTCTAGTGGGAGCGGAGGCTTGCTCTGGGGTCGCCAGCAGGCGGGGCCTTCCCTGGAGCCTGTCAATCATCCAGAGTGGCGTTACCTTATTGGCTATTATCTCTCTTGTCAGAAGCACAGCCGTGCTTCCAACTTACCACATCAGTCTCTGTCAGTTCTCACGCTGCCTGTGGATAGAGCCGTGGAGCATGAAGCTGCATGCTACTGTTATCATTACTTTTAGTGACATATGCTGCTTCATCCCAAGACTCCATCAACAAATGTCCCCTCTAGGAATACGACGAGTACCAAATCAAATGTATATTTCTACTTTATTTTCTAAAACCGATGAGTCTAATACTTTTTCACGTACCTCACTGAGCTTTACATAATGTCACAAGCAAGATCAGCAACTGCGAAAAAGCCACTTTTTTTAACAGTTAGATCAAACAGCAGGAGACTTCATCTATTGATCTTTAAATGGTTGCAAATCAATATTTCTCACTTTTCCATTATGTACACATCATTAGGATAGATTGATTTTCATTTGATGCAGATAGTCTTCCTCCACATCGCTGTTTCTTAATTCTCTCGTATGTTTATTGCTTACGTTGACATAGTTTCTAAATTTGTAATGCCACATGGGAGATATGAGAGCCAACATAAAAAGCATTTGCAATTACCTCTGTGAGGTTGATGGTAAGGTTTTCAGCAGTTCTTAATTACAGAACATACAATAATACAAATTACTATATTAAATACTAAATGCTAGTTAAACTAACAAACTGGATACCACAACATCACACAGGATGGGAAAATTGAATTGTACATTGATCCCACACGCATAACTTCATCAAGCTACGTGGAGCTCTCCAGTGAAATTATAAACAGAATTAATCAGAATTATAAACAGAATCAATTATGATGACAGTAAGAAAAACGTTACAATTATTGTAACGTTTTTTTTGTGTGGTTTATTTATTTTCAGAAAGCACTGTGGATGTTTATTTCTATGTCTCTGAAACATGTGTTCAAAGTATGATGGTAAGGCCACAATTGTGATGTAGTATTTCATTATGTCATACTTAGCTTCCTTTCATTTGTTTTTAACATGCCACTACAACAAGAATAAAGCAATTAACGATGTGCACTTGTTCCAACCAGTGGACACATTTTTCCTTTTTTGAAATTACATTACGAAAATGATTTCTGACAAAAACTCTAAACTAATGAGTGTGAGAGAGAAGCAAAGTCCCTCTCCAGCACACATTCCCAGTCGAAGCTGAGGCCATCCAATATTTATTACCTCTATAACTTACTTCCTTGTGTACTGCCAGAACATTTAGATGCGTATGGAAGACGAGGGGTTAAAAGGGGAACAGCGGTGCCATAAAAGGGACAATGAAATAAACATGACTCACTGTGAAAGAGCCCTTAAAACCAATACATTCTGGATCGCGGGGAAGAGCAGGGTGCCAAAGGCGGTTAACGACAAGCACCCCCCTCGGGCTTCAACTGAGACCTCCTCTCATCAGTTAATCACCTCGAGTGCAGATTTAAAGGTGAGCTGAACGGCAATTTGGTTACATTATTTTTCACTTAGATACTGAGAAAATATGTTTATGGTGCACTGAAAGGCACGGGAAGACAGATGACAAAGTCAATCTTTTATAAGACAATTTCCTGATGACATGTAAAAACTAAGGACAATAATTATGTCTTGGACAGAAGACGAGAATTTGGGATTAATCTGTGGACATTTTCCACACTGAGCTCCGCGAAATAAAGGAGAAAAGCCATTGCTGTAGCTGGAACCAGTTGTAGCCTGTAGCCAAAACAATATGTGACTCTCGCTCTGTGCGTGCAAGAGTGTGTGTGTGTGTGTGTGCGTGTGTGTGTGTAAAGGCATTTTCAACCATGTTCTCCTTCAAGAGATAAGTGTAACGATGGATTGCGCTCACCTTTCTCCTTTCTCTGCAGGGCTGATTGCAAATTTTACACGATAGCGTAATTGTAAAGGCTATACAGGATGCGTCTCAGTGTATAGACACTCACATGCACTCCATCACGTGGCGGTAACACTGATGCTCGAGGCTTGGCCACCATGGGCCTGGATCCCCCCCACCCCTCCTATATTGTCACTGAATCCTGCACTTTCCACCTCTCTCCTCCATCCTGTCCCTTTCCTTTCACTCCTACGTTCCATATGTTTTCTTGAAAAGTGTGTGTGCATCTTCGGGGGATGGGGGAGGGTTTAAGCCTTCAGCTTCGTTTCTCGAGCTTGGCGTGGATGAACCGAACGCAGCAGCTCCAGCGATCCCTGGCCTCCTCGCAGCTTTCTAAAATTAGCAGAGAGGATCCACCATCGCCTCTCCAGGGAGAAGCAGGGAGCAACTGACATGTGTGCAGTTTCATGGAATCATCGGGACCATCAAGCCTCCCTCCAGTGATGTTAGAATTCTAGCGTCTTCGTGGTCCACGTGTAAGCTTGCTCTTGTGCGGTACTGAACCACCATGCGCATGTCGAGATTGGGCATAAAAGTGCATATGTGTGGGTGTGTTTTATGAAAGCTGCAAGCTGCTTTCCAAATTCTGTTTGGCTGCAGATGATCAAATCATCTGATCCTGACATGCAGGTACAGGAATTACTGTCATTGAGGAACGCGGTATTTACAGTTTGTGCACCAGAATCTGCCCCCTGTTAATATAACTATGCTAATCCCAGCTGGTCGGGTAGCACCGCAGACTGTTTGGCCGCCTGGTGAATGGAACTGCAAGGGCTTTCCCCTGCAGCAGGAGTGTGCATGCACGTGCATACAACATGCAGGGTGGTGCCCGGGACAAAAGTCATGATACAGCAAGCATGTGTTTCAGCATGAATTAAGTGACTGAATACAACAACAAGGGGCCTGTTGCCTGACCTTTGACGTTCCTAACTGACAGAAAAACATCCCCGTGATGGAAAGACACACGCACACCGAGAGCTGAATGAGATACTTGAAAATTGAAAATGCCAACCAAAAAATCGAAAACGTACACAGGTATAACACACACACACACTCACACACTTGCTGCCAGGCTGTCATATAGCTTGGAAGTCAATAACAATATCCCCTCTCCATCTCAGCGACGGTTATTAGTCTGGAGGGCCAAACGGCTCTCTTCAATGACACTCTGGAGATGAAGGGATAAATCATCATTCTGAAAGGATGAGTGTGTGAGAGAGACTAAGAATCACAGAGAGAGAAAAATGTACACAGGAGCACCGACTCAGACGTAGAGACAGTACAGGTGATGTGAAGACAAGTCCTTCTGAACGAATGAACTGATGTTCAGCTTTCTGAGCGCTGTACCCCTGAGTCTCTCTCTCCATCTCTTCTCTCTCCCTCTGTCACACTCACTCTGGTCTCCATCTCCCTCCCCTTTGCTTTATCAAGTAGAGAAAAGGTGCCTTTATTTGGCCTAGTAAAAGCATCCCCTTTGTTACTCACTCACTCCCCTCTTCGTTTCACCCCGCTCTCTCTCCACTGGGAGCCTTTGAAATGCAAGGAGAGAGGAACAAACGCCAGAAGGCTCACTGCTAGTTGGATAACACGCAAGTGAACACCTCATGGACTTATGTGCCCTATTTCCATTGTGCTGAGGACATTACATCAACAAATGTAGGCTTCAGAAATCTGAGTGATTCATTTTACTGTGTGTCGGAATACATGGGTCCCCAAAAGAAAAGAATCCATTACTAACTTTTCTTACATAAATTATCTTAAAGATTCTTGAATTTTCTTCATCAAAATAGTTTTAGGTGACTTAGAATACAATTATCTAAAATGTCTACGAAAAAAAATCTATTCATGCTGATACATCAGTATATATATATATATATATATATATATATATATATATATATATATATATATAGTACAACACTTATTTCCTCCAAGTTTTAGAGCCCCATACATTAGTCCTGAGCCTTTGCAGAGTGCTGAGTTTACTGAACTATGTTGCAGTGATTTCTAACAGGCTGTGAGTGTGTGAGTGTGTGCACATGTGTTGGACCACTTGGGGCTGGTGAGGGCAGTGGCTGTTGCGCTACACCATATGGACCGGTGGTGGAGGCCCAGGTGGGGGCAGTGAAAGAGGCGGCTAGTGTGTGCTGGCACTGAGGAAGCTCAGCATGATGCTGAACAAGAAGAGACTTTATTGTATCCAAACTTGAACATGATCTGTATAGTTCAGTAAGGATGTGAGCAACCTATTGAATCAGTTCTACCGAAATGGTTTCTAGCAACACAATGACCTTTTCCTACCCCACCCCAACCCCACTACACTGACTTTTAATTGGCTTGCCATGCCACAAAGGCCATGGGAGAACTCATCCATCGTTTCATTATTTGTGTGAGTGGATAAGGATGACGAGGATAGTGATGATGATTGTGGCAGTTTATCCTCTGTGGAATTCTGTGAAGGAGCCAGTGAAGAGGAGCTAATTTATACTGAGGATACTGGCCAAGGAGGAGGACACAAACTAAATACAAACAAAGAGACAAAACAATAAAATGCTGTTGCCAAACCTCAGAGGAGTGTTACAAAATGGCCATTCGAGGAAATACTGAGCGTGGTGCATGTTTATTGCACATTTGTGTATCTGTGTTTTTCTCTAGTATTTAGTTGAACACTTTGTCCACAATGTGCTACACCTGAAACATAAATGATCAGTGGTGGGATGAGAAGAGGGGAAATTGCTGAAATGCCACTGCTAACACAGTGGATTTGTAGTTATTCATGATGACACATTTAATCTGATGTGGCGGAGGAATGAAGGAGCAGTGGCTCCACAATGGGAGATACTGTTACCCAAGCGGGCTGGTTATCTCTTTTTCTCCTGAAACGGCCCAGAGATAAACCATCTGCAGACTGATGAAATACTTCATATTTTCCATAACAATGGCCACTAAATGGAGACATGATGTAGTGAAGAAATGTGTGTTCAGACTCCATACTTGTAACTATCTCTGGAGGTCTGGATACAAAATGATGAAACACGTCATTCATACACATTGAGCGCAGACAAACAGTCTGACAAACCACACCAAGGATGACCTCCTGACTGGTAGATAACAGTAGTCCATTAAGTAAAAGCTCCAGAGGTTGACTCCTATTTCTGCACTTCACAGTGGAGGACAAACGGGGCAGGCCGCCACGGAAACCCGTAAATTTAGATCAATAATTCATAAAAGATTACCTCAAACCAGGCGTCGGCTGGGCTTAGTGAATGAGGAAGACCGAGGTCGGGAGCTTTGGAGGAAATCGCAGTGTGAGCGGTGTGTGTGTGTGTGTGTGTGTGTGTGTTTGCGAGCGCTTGTGCATATAAATGGAGCTCTTTCAGTTTCAATTTATGATCCATTAACTTGTAATAAGTGCCATACGTTCCCTCGTGCCCTGGAATTCAACAGCGAGGGGAGTGAGGAGAAGGGAAAGGGCATTTAGAAGTCGGCCACACAGCTACACAATGTGACGATTAGCACGGTTCCGGTCTATGATGTGGCATTTAACAAACGCCCACATTAGTATAGAGCCAACGGGGTTCATCCAGCAGTCACATCATGCTGCATTCAAGTGTGATCTGCCTACGTATTGAACTAGCACCGTTCTCATCTGCCCAATGGCCTGGTGGCTTTTGGTTCCAATCAGTCAATCCGAATGAAACCTACAAACCTTCTTTTACATAAAGGTGTGAGCTCCTCGGTGGCTCTCAGAACAGCAGGGCCACTTGTCAGTAACACCAGGTGTAGGATAACCGAGGGAGCCATTAGTGTCCCTGCAGCTCATCAACGAGGCTAATAGAGACGCTGTCCTCCAGGACGGACCCCCACCCAGCATCCAGATAGGCTGCAGGATGGGTCCCTGTCAGCAGCTTAACTGCTCTCTGCCTGTTGAGCCCAAGTGATTGAAGAAAAACAGCGGATGTTCCTCTTTTACACTTAGCACGGGGAGAGGGCATGTAGCTGGTGACAGGGACCCATCCTGCAGCCTGTCTGGGTGACTCAAGTGTAAAATAAGTGTTTCTCCCTGGCCAACTGCAACCAAACACTGAGACTAAAGAAATCTGTAGGAGTAATAGCCAGCTATTTATTTTCCATATTATGTTGATTATCACTTTATAAGTGGGAAAGCTTGAACTCCAGGCGCCACAACAAAGAGTTGAATGCCGTGGGTCTTTTCCAGTACCTGCATATGTTTAGATTGGCTTATTTTCATGGCTAAGTATGCGTGAAATATTAGTTGATGCTGGATCCCAGAGCAGATAATTTTATCAGAAAAAAAAAAAAAAAAAGATTCTTCATTCCTTCCTAATTTCATTGCATTTGACATATTTTAGAAAAACACTAAGCTGTAATCATTGAGCACAGGGACATTGACAGTCTTTGAACAACCGGCACGTTGGTCATCTCTGTGTAAGCAAAATATTTCACACATGAAAATACAGTACAAAGGATATCGCATGGATATGGAGCATATACGTGCAATCCAGAGGGAGGATTATATGTGTATCTAAACATATGCGTTTGTATTTAACACACGTGCACATTGCTATGTGTGCGTGAGTGTCTGCCTTCACCACCATTCATCGCCAGTATGGTATGTGACAGAAATAATAGTTATTATGTTACATGACACAACTGCCCTTTCTCTCATTGTCAAAAACATACCAACAGCGAGGACCAGAAGTAAAATGTCTGTTGCTGAAAGTGCCAAAAAGTTTGCACTGATTCTTGCACAGCGTGCCGATAAAGATGAGGGTCTTATTCGGGGCTAAAGTGGTAATCACAGCATTTTTCTCAGCAAACACAAGCAGTGTAAAAACACTGGCAGCAAAAGAAAAGCAAAGAGGAAAAATCAAATACTGGCTAAATCAACAAACTTGAAGCAAGTGATGCCATGCATATTCCCTTTAGCCCCCAAGGGCAACGCTACATCCTGCATACGGTAGTCTTTCTCTCGCGCTCCCCTCTTTTCGTCTCCACGGCTTGACTTCAAAGACTCTCTTAAAGAATCCAAGTCAGGTGGAGGGAGGGGGGGATGAAGCCCACAATGTGCTGAGTGCATGCCATATCACACATCTCTCACTCTTTTATGTGTTAATCACCGCCAGTGCAGCAGCGGACGGAAGACGAATGAAATTGTAATGAAGATTTAGGTCGTGGGAAGTGATTGGCGATGCCCGTCTTCCCTCTAAACGCCGAGACTCCTTGACATCTGCTTGCTCCATAATTTGTATTCACTTCTGCCACTATGGCAGAGTGTTTGGGGCATGTGTCAAATTAATGGAAAACATTCGGATCTTTCAAGCTCAATCATGAAACGTGACTGTGGCTGTGAACTCGGCACCTCCCTGAAATCTCAACTGGTGATTCTTTTAAACTTCTGATGAATGACTAAGTGGGCTGGTTGTCGTCCCATCAGAATTATTAAGAGATGCCGGTATTACAGCATGTGACGCCTTTAAAGTGTCTGCTGGGAGAGAGGAGGAGGATGGGGAAGGAGACCAAGACTTCTCAGAAAGAGCCCAGGCTTTGATTACAGTAACAGGAAGGACCTCTCTCTCTTTTAAAAAAAATAATAATGAAAAATATGAAAAGCCAGGCCTGAGTCTGGCAGGCTGAGAGCTCTATCAGGGCCAAGCCACACATCTATCAGGGAAAGGCACTAAGGCTATTGGGGATAAGGCATGGAGGCGTGAAGAGAGGCTATTTCCATGGGGAGTCCTTGGAGAGGCCAGGCCCAACCTGCTAGTGAAGCCCAGCAATGGGAGGTCTCTCTTGGGGACTGCAGAGGATAAGAGGCCCCGGCGGAAGAACTTTCACGTCAGCACTTCAATCACGCCTAATCCCTGCTTAGTACACCCACTGCTATGCCAAGGAGAGAGACGGGGGGGGGGGGGGGGGGGGGGGTGCGGAGTGAAAATGGGAGGCTAAGAGAAAGAAAGATGAAGAGAAACAGAGGGAAGATAAAAGCTACGGGAAAAGGAAAAAAGATTAAGAGAAAGAAGGAGTTGAGAGACAATGGGGAAAAATTGCCAAAGGAACCATCAAAGGTGAGTAAGTGGAGCTAGAGTGTGAAACTGAGAGTGAGGAAGCATACTCAGGCTTGAAAAAAGCCAACACATACGGATTTTTGTCATTTCAAATGCAATCCAGGTCAGAAGAAATGAGAGCAAACAGATGCGATGCGTGAAATATTAATCATCATCAATGAACATATGTCTGTACAAAAAAAAAAACATAACATTGTGAGTGATAGCAAAATTAAAACTTCAAAGAAAATTACTTTCAGCTATAAAATAATAATCAAGGCGTTTTTGGGAAATGGGGTCCTCCGTTTCTATTCATTTCAGTGTAACACATCACATTACAAGTAGGCAGCGCAGGTGTGTTTGAAGCAGCGTGAAAAAGGATCTGCTTGGCTGTCATTTAGGAAGAAAAGAGTCCCTGCCATGCCACACCAGCTGAAACATAACCAGAAAACTAAGTATTCTCCTTGTCAGACAAATTACATGTTCCCTCTGTACTGGTCTTCTTCTGAGACTGCCTGTGTTGTGCAGCAGTGGAGAGGACTATCCCCCAAAAAAGGCAAAGTGATCTCTGTGCAGATGTAAAAAAAACGACTGTAAAGAATACCAGCTCAAGCAAGATATATAAGGAAGATATCTAAAGATACATTGGCCATGATGGAGGCAACGAGGGATGCAAATCTGCTCCGTTGACCTGCCATTACTTCTACCTCTAAACATCTAAACCTAATCTGATGAATTTGGCGCACATATGTACACTGTGTGTGTATCCATATGCGCATGTGCGACTGTCCTTTTGTAAAGTCTGTCTACATGCGTGAGTGTGTCTGGATGGGGTGATGGAGCGCCGAAAGAGAGGAGAGGAAAGAGGGATGGAGATGGAGCAGATGGACGTGGGGAGATCAGTGAAAGAGGATTACGGCACGTCAAACCATCATCGCACTCATAAAATCAGTCCACCCACACTGCTTCGGAGGCTGCAGAGCCAGGGATAAATTAAGGCCCATCACCCTCTCTTACTCCAGATAGTAAACCACTGCTGAGAGGGAGTGGACAGAAGAGACAATTTAAATTAAGCGACTGGGATTCCTCAAGAAAGGGTGATTGAGAGAGCGTCTGGATGAATTGTAACGGGTGATTGTGCATGAAAGCAGTGAGAGGATTTTAGGTAAGAGGGCAAAGGATGTGTATGTAAGACACAAACACCATCACTGGCGACAGACATACATGTGCTCTGTCTGTGTGTGTGCGTGTGTGTGTGTGTAAATGGTAAATGGACCTGTACTTGTATTTCTCTTTCGACCACTTAAAGTGCTTTAACACTACCTGACATCATTCACCCATTCACACCCATTCATACAGTGAAAGGTTCCACCTGCACATCAGGAAAATCTATCATTCACACACATTCACACACCAAAGGGGAGCAATTTTGGGGTTAAGTGTCTTGCCCAAGGACACATCGACATGGGCTAGTGTGTGTGTGTGTGAGTGTGTGTTTGTGTGTGTGTGTGTGTGTGTGTGTGCGTGTGTGTGTATGTGTGTGTGTGTGAGAGATAGGGAAGAGCTGCTGGAAATGTTAGCTATAGCGTTGAATCTGCAACAGAGACTGAACCTCAGGAGTGCTTCAGGCACTTACCTGACATTTGATTTTCACTGGGAACCACAGCATGGCTATTAGCCCGCAGTCAAATGATGACAAGTGTGTGGAACTTTACATTAACACAAACTGAAAATCAAAAGAATCAAAGCTGCTTTCCAGTTTACATAATTTGTAGCTTTTCCCGAGCTGCTGCTTGTTGCGTGTGATAGAATCTGACAACTTCTTTTTTCCGTCCTTTTTTTTCTCAGCAGCAAACTTCCTAAAGTTAGCCTCCCTGCAGCAGACACATGTGTTAACATCCTCTGAGCTGCTCTGAACGGTAAGAGAAAAGCATGTGAAACCGGCCACCTTAACAGCAACATTTCAGCGTGCTCCCAGTACCAGCACTACAAGGGTCCATATGAAAGAACACCAACTGAAAATATGTACACAACAAGGTTGCTGACAAATGCTCTAATACATAAACCTGTTCACACAGTCACACTTATTCTATAATTAAACCTCAACAAACAAAGAATATTGATAAGAGCATCCTGCTGTGCGATGATTCCCTTTAGATTGTTCTTGTTTAGTTTGTAGTTTAAATATGTCAGCCTAAATGAATCAACTCCTCCAAGTCATATTAATACTCACATTCCTCGAGGCACCGGCCGAGGAGATGGATAGCAGCCATCTTTGATTCAAGCCTATTAATGAATCCTAAACCTAAACTAAACTACAACTCATTTGAAAGCCTTGTTCTTAGTCTTTCACATCCAACCTGGAAAACATTACAATTATATTATAGACAATTATATTTGTTATACTGTACCGGCCACCAGGTCCATTATAGGAATTTCTATCGAGGTTAGTCCTTAAAAATGATAAGGTTATTATTGTAGGAGATTTTAATATTCATGTGGATATTGATAATGATTGCCTTAGTGCTGCATTTATCTCATTGTTGGACTCGATTGGCTTCTGTCAGAGAGTACAGAAACCCACTCACTGCTTTGGCCACACCCTCGACCTTGTTCTTGCATATGGCATTGACATTGAGCATTTGGAGGTCTTCCCACAGAACCCTCTTCTGTCAGACCATTACCTCATAACTTTTGAGTTTATACTCCCGGAGTATACACCGTTAGTCAAAAGTTTCTACACCAGATGTCTAACTGACAGTGCTGTAGCTAAATTTAAAGAAGCGATTCCTTCTGCATTTGATTCAATACCACGTCTCAATGTGACGGAGGACTCCTGTGCTAACTTTAGTCCGTCCCAGATTGATCATATTGTCGATAGTGCTACAGGCTTACTGAGAATGACACTAGACTCTGAAGAAGACGGTGAGGCAAAGGAGGTTTGCTCCCTGGTATAACCCTAAGACCCTCAACTAAAATTGTAATTCTTAAATGTCCGGCTATTTTATTGTATTATATTATATTGTATATATTGTAAACATGCTTGCTGCTGCAACAAAGATATTTGTTAAATAATAAAATAATAAATGCATAAAGTATATCTTATCTAATTCAATTCAATTCAATTCAGTTTATTTTGTATAGCCCAATATCACAAATTACAAATTTGCCTCAGAGGGCTTTATCTTATCTTATTATCTTAAAGCAAACATCACAAAAGCTTGAAAGCATATGGCGTTCCACCAATCTGGAAGAATCACGCTTAGTTTGACGAGATAGTCTTACAACATATTAAAAGGCTCTCCGTAATGCCAGAGAAGCCTATTACTCATCAGTAAAAGAGAAAAATAAGAACAACCCCAGGGTTCTTTTTAGCACTGTAGCCAGGCTGACAGAGAGTCACAGCTCTGTGGAGCCGTGTATTCCTATAGACCTCAGTAGTAATGACTTCATGAACTTCTTTATTGAAAAGAATCTAACTATTAGAGGCAAGATTGATGATCTCCTGCCCTTAACCAGTACCGATCTATCCTCAAATAGAGTAGCCTTAGAGGCAGCTGTAAACCCTGATATATATTTAGAAGGCTATTCTCCCATCAACTTTGACCAATTGTCTTCAACGGTTTCTACTTCTAAACCGTCTACCTGTCTCTTGGCCTTTATACCCATTGACATAGCACTGGATGTGTGATTCCAGCACCAGAGATGACTCCCTGTGTCTAGAATAGGATTTGTGTTACACTAGAAATAAAATGACTCTTATGACGTGTTGTTTGTCAGATAAATCTATTCAACCACTTCAGTATACTCAGAGTATACTGGCCTCCTAAAGCTCTTTCACTGAGCCTGTTGAGCATTTCAGCACCATGGGTGGAACATTCAGGACACAGTCTAGCTGTAACAACCATAAGTTGAGATTCATTGTGTGTTTGTTTTTACACACCAGTTGATTCCTGGATTACGTGCAATGGCAGAGTTGTATCTTGACAGGAAGTGTTTTGTTTTTGTACCACAACTACCTTGTACCACAACTCAGGACCTTTGAATGAGACCCTCTCCACCAAGTTTGACTGGATTGATTCGTCTGCTATCATGACAAAACACAAAAGTGATCCACCAATGAGCACAGTCGAGGTACTAACAATTAGCCAATCAGCAGCAGGGGCCAGACTAACACTGATGTGAAGCTACTATCTGCCGTAGATGGTATGTCTTCTCAGTATCAGCCGATACTCCACTCTTTAACTCTGACTCAACCACTCTGCTGCATCTATGTCCACATAAATGAAGCGCCTTTAGATTCACTAAACACTCCTGAACACTTTGGTTAAGGTGAGAGAGAGATTGTGGTTTAGGTGACATAGGACATCACTCAGTGTCTACAGCCATGCTAGTGGCTTTAAGCTGAATGCTAATCTGTTCTTCTGGGGAACATGGATATCTGCAGAACATTGGCAATCCATCCAATTTAAGTCTGGACCAAAGTGCTCCACTAACCATCACCATCCAGAGAGTGTATCACTATTTTTTAAAATTTCAAGACCAAAGCTACAATCTGTCCTTAAACTTCTCTTGGTCCCTAAATACATAGCAGTGACATGTAGTGACTGTAGTGAACAAAAAAAAATATTGAAGCATGTACATATCTGTATATACCTTTGTAGTTATGTCATTATGTCGTACAGAACAGACTAAGACTTTTCCTGGCAGCCAGTGTGGTCTGAAGAGATGAGGACTGAGTGCCCCAAGAGAAAAGGTCTCATGAAGGCATGCCAACAAGGAAGCATTCCTCGTTCACTGGTCATGTAAACACTCTACTTCTCTAAAACCATTCTATTTCCTAGCCTACCAAGTGACCTTGAAAGAAAAAGGTAAATGACATCTCCATCAGGGGGACCAACGAAGGATTAATCAGTTTCTTTAGAGCATCTGTACAATTCCCATCATCGGGCCCACCCCATGTGGCTGCACTCACTGATTTCCCACAAACCTACGCTCTCAATGCTACGTCACACTCAAAATGGCCGATGATTAAGGCCATCTGTGGTGGGCGGGCTCCATGCTAACACCCTGCAAGGAATGGATGGTGCATCCCAGGTCCATCTGTGCCTGTACATACAGATATGTACACAGGGGAGGTGCAGGGAGGTGCCTGTGTGCTCACGTGAATGTATGCACACAGACACAAAGTCACAAACAAACGGAGACATAACCTCAAACACTAGAATACAAATAGGACACCAGTGAGAGAGGGGAGGAGGAGGTGGAGGAGAGATAAGAGCAGGAACACAGGCTGCTCCAACGCCCTATTGATAGCAACAAGGCTTGGACTGCCTTTTTCAATAAACCAACACTTCTCAGCGGATACACTCTGCTGCATATCCAAAACAGCAAGAGCGCGGGAGGATATTAATTAGCACAGCACGAGATCACTCACGTTGGTTTGAAGTTGCCCGGAGTTTGATGAGTTGTCATCAGGTCAGTAACATTAAACACATTATATAGCCTCGGAAAAAAAGGCAGATCGCGCTGACAAATTAGCATGTGAACACAAGAAGTACTTGAGCACATGTCGCAATAAATATGTCGGAGTTGCTTTGGAAATGCAATTACGGGTTTTGAAATTGTGACTCTCAAGATGATTTGAGTCATAATTGTGTGACCTTGAGGCAAACAGGTTGTCTTTGAGGATGCACATTTTTCAGTTAATGACAATTATGTGTTCAGGTCAGCTGCGAGAAGAAAACAGGAACATGCTGAGGTAAATGACTTACAACTTCTCTTCTGCTCAAGGCTATCCCCAGCTCTCATATTCCTGTCACTGAAGGCATTTAAAGTCCATTATGCATAAGGGTCAAGCTGAAAGATGTTTTATTTGAGTGGCATAATGGCTCTAACGCTGCAGGCAAAGAGGGACGGGAGAATTATGCAGCCTTCAGAACAGCCATTTGTCATCCTTTTTCTTTTCTTTTTTCGTTGGCCTTCTCTGCCGTGTCTGTTTGTTTATTTTCTCTTTTTTTTTGCTCCCCTGTGCTAAAAAGAGATGAATCCATTTTGTGCTTCAGTGTGTGGGAAAAATTACAACAACAAACGTTTTACAGCCCTCCCTTCACGGGAGCTGAGAGGAGCTCAGCTATTTTTACTACGGGGGACAGGAGGCGAGACAAGTGGAAACACAAGCTCGCTCCATGTTCGGCTGCTGGTGGAGATGGGGAAGATGTTAAAGGATGAACGGCTTTGTTCTTTACAGACTCACGGCAGTACAAAACCTTTTGAATGTTTACCTTTGCCCCCAAAAATACAAACATAAAGCATACATACTGATTTATTTCAGCATGTATGCCATGACAGAGCACTGATGGATACATAGAGGAAGCTGTGGTTATTCCTGCACCTCCCTCCTTTACACTTGGCAAGAGGAAAGAGGAGCATTCATGGGAAAATTGTACAAAGGGAGAGAAGGAAATCGCGAAAGGAACTCATTTATAATCTAAATGACAACCAGCTCCAGCAGGGACAGAGAGAAAGACAGAAAGACTAAGGGAGGTAAACGCTGGAAGACAGCTGGGAGGACTGGGAGGTGAGGCTGAGATTGGAGAGGGACTATGTGCTACTGGGAGGCCGCGGCTCTCCTTAGCATATGGGTGAAGTTCATTAGCAGTGGGTCTGTTGTAGAGAGACTTCATTATGAACCAAACCCGAAGCGAGGAGGAACGGATGAAGCTGTTGCTTCAAGGTCACGGCTCGTCCCCGGGGTCAGCGACTTTAAGAAAAGGGGAATTGAGATGATAATGATGAAACTGATTGTGACAATGATGATGGATGACGAAAAGATACTTATATTCATTGTCTGCTCTCCACTGTGTATCTCCCAATGTAACATTGAGTCACTGACCAGTAACAAAAAAGGAAATCAAGTGTTCACTGCAACAAGGAGAACAAAGAAATATGTTTCATATCTCATTAGCCACATGCTATTATCTAACAGCATCCAGGTGTGACATTACATCAAACTGTATTTTATATATATATATATATATATATATATATATATATATATATATATATATATATATATATATATATATATATACTAACAGTGACAGCATAGCACAATGGTGAGAGGGAAATATAAAGCCGCCTGAATTATGTCTTTTATGAATACAATGAGGAATTCTTGTTAATATTTAATTTTTATATCCACTTACAGAATCCAAAGCATGATTTCTTTCGCCATTTCTAACTGGTATGGCCCTGGGGATGGACAGTGTAACAACTGTTGGATAGATTGCCATGGAATGTACTAAACACACTGAAGCCCCCCTCATGATAATGCGTAATCCCTTTGATGATCCTCTGATTTTTGGTCTAGTGCCACTAGGTCAGGTCAAAATTCCAGTTTGTCTAATACTTTGGTTTATTTCCAAAGCCCACTGGCCTCAGCTGTGCTGCCCAAACCAGGACTCACCCAGACCACGCCATCATGAGACACAACAATGTAATGCCCACTGAACAAAAGTTAGCAACTCACCATAATCTATGCAGCAATTAAATGTCATGCAGACGTAATCTTAAAAATTGTGTGTCCAGTGTCCAGGAGAGACGGTTTTGTACTAAAAAAGCACACAATTAATACACCCCCCTTCCCCTCCTCTAGTTATTAACATGTAATCTAATATCACATAATAATACAAGGGTATCCTTTTATTGTAAGTCATGTTGGATGAATCCAATAATCAATCAATAAAGTGATTGTAACTGTAACTGTAAAATTAATATTCATCAGTGTATAAGCATTCCATTTAAATTCTATAAGTAACTATTGAAAACCTTGCATATTCAGTACTTGTCATGCAGATGTAACAGCCTCATGTCATTAGGGAATGGAGGATTCTGCTGACTGTTTTTACCATAAAGACATTTTTTTATTCAATACATTAGTCTACTATTTCAGTCCAGACAGACTTTCATCAGGGTGCAAATTCCTGGCGTGTTTAAATATTGTGTGAAGTAAAATACAACGCCACCCTTTTGTTGGATGCAATGACGCCTGTTCTCATTCAATCTTCAGTTTTATTTGGTCCCAGTGTCCCATTTGTTGTCCCCTCCTGCCCCTAATCTCACCATGTGGTCTATATGTGTCAGAGATGATTTATATAATCGCAGGGAGAAATAATGTTCCTTCAAATCATTAATCTTTAGTTTTTAACAACCGTGGACGTGCAGAGTATTTGAGAGAGTTAGAGAATATAATACAGTCCTACATGAATGAGAGTATCCATAAAGGCCTGTCAGCTTAGATGTGCAAATTCTTTAGTCTGGATTTATTATCATTATGGGCCGTGGACTGCTGGTAAATACTGCCTCCATGCAGATGAGGGGCCCGGCGCAGAGACGTCAGACCAGATCACACTCCATTAAGTTCCATCCTGCAGTGGGAGTGTGTGTGTGTGTGTGTGTGTGCGTGCGTGTGAGAGAGATGTCGTGCCGATATGTAGGATGTGTGCAGAGTAAGAAACATGTTTCAGGGTGTGGCTGGCAGAAAGTGTGTGTGCCTTGGCCACAACACAGAAAAACACGACAGATGCTCTGCGCACAAAACAAACACAATATCGTGACACTCCAACAACCCAACTCTGCATCAGCCTCCTCTGCACCGGGAGGACAGCAGCAGTAATTTACATTTAAATCTGAGTTCCCAACTCTCTCCCAGATGTTGGCAGAGCACGATCTAAAGATAGGAGTGTCTATTCTCCCCAGTTTCATCCTAGCATGTACTCCATCTATTAGCATGACTCTGAGCACCTCTACATAAAGAACAAGGCATCCACAGCTGCTAAAACTCCTGTCTTCTCTCTAGCTCCCTGACATCTGTTTTTCCCCCTCTTGATCTTTACTCTCACAGTTTGCTTTGACTCCCCTCCTCTTCTGCTTCCCGTTATTATTCTTTCCTCTGGTTGCTTCCATCAATTTGCTCTTCCTGTCTCACTGTTCTTCCCCTTTGTTGCTTTGGCTCTCTTTTTCCACGTCCTCCTCTACTTAGCACTGGTTAAAGAGTGCACTATCGTACTCTTACAAGATTCAGAAAAGGCAAAGGCACACAGTATAACTGCCGGCTTTTTAAATAAGTAAAGAGACAGAGGGCAACTGGAAGACAGATTGGAAAAAGGCCTTAAAGTGAAAAAAACAAATATTGACTTTTGCTGTTGAATGCTGAGACAATGTTTAAAGTTTAAAGGAAGTTTTGCCTGAAAGCTTAGATGTTCAGGGTTCTATTGACTGCACTGAATAATTGCTGAGAGGACTAGAAATGACGGATGAGAAAAGATGTTTGGGCATGTGATATTTTAGATCTAAAATCTAGAAATGTTAATTGTTGCCATTGCCAGAAATTAAAATTCTTTACGAATGTTTTGTTGTGAGTAACTTGGGTTTCTATTTGTGCAGCAGAACCACAACTTGTGTAGCAGCGTTGGATTAAAGACCCGGGAATACTTCCAAGTACAAGTATTTCTCTGCCTGAAGACTTGTCTTACCAGACCCGGGTAACTCCAATACAGAGAGATTCAAGAGGCAATGCTAACTTCAGTGTGGTGACACAAAGACACCGTTTACATGCTAATGTTTGCCATATTAGTTCAGTGTGTTAGCGAGCTAGCAATAAATACAAATTACAGCTGAGGCTGATGGGGAACGTCATTAGTTGAGCAGATGTTTGGTCATAAATCAAATCACGAGACACAGTGAAATGTCAACCTGCTGGTGTTGCTAGCAGAGAAGTCAGTGGATCACCAACGTAATTAGGATTCATCTCCTGGGTAACATTACCTTCTGGATTGATTGCCATGACAAGATTCCATGGCAATCAATCCAACGATCAACAGACTGACACACATCTTTAAAACCATGCAGCTAGCAAAGCTGACAAACATCTACGAACTCTGGAAGGCACCAGACCGGGTGTACTGTACTTTTATTGGCTTGTATTTAATTTAGCACTGTACAATTTACAAGGGCTCAGACGGCAAGGCCAAATGCCCCAATTCACAGTAGGCCTAAGTTAAAAATAATTTGTGTATCCGCCCCCTGATCCAGATCCACTTAAAATATAACAAGTCCTATCTTCCTTTCTTTTCTGTAAGTTTGATTAAAATCCGGCCAGTAGTGTTTCCGTAATCGTCCAAACAATCAAACTAAACTCAAAACAGAAGCTCCTCGATACTAACTATTGCTCTCTATGCCTGTAGATAGCACACATTAGCATGTCTTCATTTCCAGGCCTGGTAGGCTAATCTGTACATTTGTTTCAAAAAACAGCAATCCTTCTATCCACTGCTGTAGTGCTTTAACAAGTTGATATTCTAACTCACCTGTGTGTGGCTCAGGCTGAGCACAAACTAAATAAGGAGTAATCTGTCTAGCCCTGCGAGTGTTTCCACCAAATGAGCTGTCTGAATGTATGGCTGTCAACATCAGTTGGTCCTGAAGCACAAACCGTTTTAAGGGCAGCAGAGCTTATCGCTGAGAGATATTTGTCAGCTGAGTCATAATAACGGCAGCCTTCAATAGAACCTTACCACAACCATCACTCCCTCTTAGGAGCACAGTCTAAGGCATAACATATTTGTGTAGTTATATGTTTCTACTTGTTTTTGGGAACAACGTGGATACAATAAAACATGGTGCAATATGTAATCGTATTCGAAAAAATAGAGAGAGAACAAATAAAGCCATGGATAAACAAAAGTCGAGCAACAAAAAGAGGAAGACAGAGCTGCAGCAAAACACAAAGAAGCAAAAGAGAAAAACAGAGGGACGAGGTGTCAGCGGCATCAGAGTCCCGATCCCATCTGGAAGAGGAAAGATGAATGACGGAAGCTAAATGAAATGCCACTCTGGGTAATGGGAAAGAGCCGGCGTGAGCAAAGCAGGTCACTTGAATTTGCAGGGGATGTTCTTGAGTGGCTTTGCCCTCGGGCCTTGTGCATTCAAGCTTCCTCCTCAGGAGTCGATAATATTAACTCTAACGCACACACACTGACACACATGCAGGCCAATGCAATGACCATTGGCCACTGCGGGCTTCATGTGTACAAAATAAATCTGTGTGCATTCTTTTCAGGTAACAAGCCAGCACATGCTAAATCACCACTCCTATGTTTTGGTCCTCGCTGGATATTTTAATGTGTACAGAGCGAAGCAGAAAGCGCATGCATGTCGATGTTAACCGTGATGGAGGTGATGACGTTCTCTCTCATGCTTTTTCTCTCTCCGCACTGTATTCTTGTCTCTTAATGCCTCAATCTCTGACCTCTTTTTTTGTAATGCTCAGCCTTCATCCCTTTCTCTTGGTCTATCCTGTCCCCCTCTCGTCCCTCCATCCCTCTGACCTGGATTTTTTTTTTTTCAACTGCCTGAGCTGAACAATACGCTTTAGTGTATTAGCATGCAGCACAACCAAAAAACAGAAATCCTGCTCAGACTCTGTGTCTGTCCCTCTTCCCGTCTTGTTTCTCCTCATGAACTCAGCCCTCCATCTTACACTCTCTGACTCCCGGGTCTGCTTTCTGGTCACTTTCCATTTCCGTAGCTTTCTCCTTATCTACAATAACTCCATTTAATTTCCCCTCTCTTGTTATTGTCTTATATTCCTAGTGTTCCTCACTTCCTCCCCTCTCTCTCCCCCTTTGTCACCCTCTTATTATTCATCCAGCCCTGCCACATCCTAGCCCTCCTCTCCTTCCTTCTACTCTCTTTTCTATCCTCCCTCATGCCCTGCACCGCCGCCCACAATTCACTGCCCTGCCGCTGGAGTGCTGGAGAGAGGGGGAGCGGCATGCTTCATTTGATGACAATAATTAATTCTCCTTCTCCCGATCTTAATGAGCCAAATCATTCACGAGAAAGAGGGAGGGAGAGAGAGAGAGAGATGGGGGAGGAAAAGAGATGGGTGAGTGAAAGCAAGAGACAAGTGCCTCTCATCCTTAATGCCTGTAAACGCTCAGCTTCACTCACCAGGTATCCCTCAAAAATTATTCAATGCCAGCTCAGTACCAGGTGATCAGATAGGCTCTGAAGCCCAACTGTAGTAAACTGGTAGTATTGTGTGTATGGTAGTAGTGTGTGTATTGTAGTAGTGTGTATATGGTAGTAGTGTGTGTATGGTAGTAATGTGTGTATGGTAGTAGTGTGTGTATGGTAGTAGTGTGTGTATGGTAGTAGTGTGTGTATGGTAGTAGTGTGTGTATGGTAGTAATGTGTGTATGGTAGTAGTGTGTATGGTAGTAGTGTGTGTATGGTAGTAATGTGTGTATGGTAGTAGTGTATGTATGGTAGAAGTGTGTGTATGGTAGTAATGTGTGTATGGTAGTAGTGTGTATGGTAGTAGTGTGTATGGTAGTAGTGTATGTATGGTAGAAGTGTGTGTATGGTAGTAATGTGTGTATGGTAGTAGTGTGTATGGTAGTAGTGTGTGTATGGTAGTAGTGTGTGTATGGTAGTAATGTGTGTATGGTAGTAGTGTGTGTATGGTAGTAATGTGTGTATGGTAGTAGTGTATGTATGGTAGTAGTGTGTGTATGGTAGTAATGTGTGTATGGTAGTAGTGTGTGTATGGTAGTAGTGTGTGTATGGTAGTAATGTGTGTATGGTAGTAGTGTGTGTATGGTAGTAATGTGTGTATGGTAGTAATGTGTGTATGGTAGTAGTGTGTGAATGGTAGTAATGTGTGTATGGTAGTAGTGTGTGAAAGATAGTAATGTGTGTATGGTAGTAGTGTGTGAAAGGTAGTAATGTGTGTATGGTAGTAATGTGTGTATGGTAGTAGTGTGTGTATGGTAGTAGTGTGTGAAAGGTAGTAGTGTGTGTATGGTAGTAATGTGTGTAAGGTTAGTAGTGTGTGTATGGTAGTAGTGTGTGTATGGTAGTAGTGTGTGTATGGTAGTAGTGTGTGAAAGGTAGTAGTGTGTGTATGGTAGTAGTGTGTGTATGGTAGTAGTGTGTGAAAGGTAGTAGTGTGTGTATGGTAGTAGTGTGTGTATGGTAGTAGTGTGTGTATGGTAGTAGTGTGTGTATGGTAGTAGTGTGTGAAAGGTAGTAGTGTGTGTATGGTAGTAATGTGTGTATGGTAGTAGTGTGTGTATGGTAGTAGTGTGTGAAAGGTAGTAGTGTGTGTATGGTAGTAGTGTGTGAAAGGTAGTAATGTGTGTATGGTAGTAATGTGTGTATGGTAGTAGTGTGTGAAAGATAGTAATGTGTGTATGGTAGTAATGTGTGTATTGTAGTAGTGTGTGTATGGTAGTAGTGTGTGAAAGGTAGTAATGTGTGTATGGTAGTAGTGTGTGTATGGTAGTAGTGTGTGAAAGGTAGTAGTGTGTGTATGGTAGTAGTGTGTGAAAGGTAGTAATGTGTGTATGGTAGTAGTGTGTGTATGGTAGTAGTGTGTGAAAGGTAGTAGTGTGTGTATGGTAGTAATGTGTGTATGGTAGTAGTGTGTGTATGGTAGTAGTGTGTGTATGGTAGTAGTGTGTGTATGGTAGTAATGTGTGTATGGTAGTAGTGTGTGTATGGTAGTAGTGTGTGTATGGTAGTAATGTGTGTATGGTAGTAGTGTGTGAAAGATAGTAATGTGTGTATGGTAGTAGTGTGTGTATGGTAGTAGTGTGTGTATGGTAGTAATGTGTGTATGGTAGTAGTGTGTGTATGGTAGTAGTGTGTGTATGGTAGTAATGTGTGTATGGTAGTAGTTTGTGTATGGTAGTAGTGTGTGAAAGGTAGTAGTGTGTGTATGGTAGTAATGTGTGTATGGTAGTAGTGTGTGTATGGTAGTAGTGTGTGTATGGTAGTAGTGTGTGTATGGTAGTAGTGTGTGTATGGTAGTAGTGTGTGAAAGGTAGTAGTGTGTGTATGGTAGTAATGTGTGTATGGTAGTAGTGTCTGTATGGTAGTAGTGTGTGAAAGGTAGTAGTGTGTGTATGGTAGTAGTGTGTGAAAGGTAGTAATGTGTGTATGGTAGTAATGTGTGTATGGTAGTAGTGTGTGAAAGATAGTAATGTGTGTATGGTAGTAATGTGTGTATTGTAGTAGTGTGTGTATGGTAGTAGTGTGTGAAAGGTAGTAATGTGTGTATGGTAGTAGTGTGTGTATGGTAGTAGTGTGTGAAAGGTAGTAGTGTGTGTATGGTAGTAGTGTGTGTATGGTAGTAGTGTGTGTATGGTAGTAGTGTGTGAAAGGTAGTAGTGTGTGTATGGTAGTAATGTGTGTATGGTAGTAGTGTGTGTATGGTAGTAGTGTGTGAAAGGTAGTAGTGTGTGTATGGTAGTAGTGTGTGAAAGGTAGTAATGTGTGTATGGTAGTAATGTGTGTATGGTAGTAGTGTGTGAAAGATAGTAATGTGTGTATGGTAGTAATGTGTGTATTGTAGTAGTGTGTGTATGGTAGTAGTGTGTGTATGGTAGTAATGTGTGTATGGTAGTAGTGTGTGTATGGTAGTAGTGTGTGTATGGTAGTAATGTGTGTATGGTAGTAGTGTGTGAAAGATAGTAATGTGTGTATGGTAGTAGTGTGTGTATGGTAGTAGTGTGTGTATGGTAGTAATGTGTGTATGGTAGTAGTGTGTGTATGGTAGTAGTGTGTGTATGGTAGTAATGTGTGTATGGTAGTAGTTTGTGTATGGTAGTAGTGTGTGTATGGTAGTAGTGTGTGTATGGTAGTAGTGTGTGTATGGTAGTAATGTGTGTATGGTAGTAGTGTGTGTATGGTAGTAATGTGTGTATGGTAGTAGTGTGTATGGTAGTAATGTGTGTATGGTAGTAATGTGTGTATGGTAGTAGTGTGTGTATGGTAGTAATGTGTGTATGGTAGTAGTGTGTATGGTAGTAATGTGTGTATGGTAGTAATGTGTGTATGGTAGTAGTGTGTATGTATGGTAGTAGTGTGTGTATGGTAGTAATGTGTGTATGGTAGTAATGTGTGTATGGTAGTAGTGTGTGTATGGTAGTAGTGTGTGTATGGTAGTAATGTGTGTATGGTAGTAGTGTGTGTATGGTAGTAGTGTGTGTATGGTAGTAATGTGTGTATGGTAGTAATGTGTGTATTGTAGTAATGTGTGTATGGTAGTAATGTGTGTATGGTAGTAATGTGTGTATGGTAGTAGTGTGTGTATGGTAGTAATGTGTGTATGGTAGTAGTGTGTGTATGGTAGTAATGTGTGTATGGTAGTAATGTGTGTATGGTAGTAATGTGTGTATGGTAGTAATGTGTGTATGGTAGTAATGTGTGGTAGTAGTGTGTGTATGGTAGTAGTGTGTGTATGGTAGTAATGTGTGTATGGTAGTAATATGTGGTAGTAGTGTGTGTATGGTAGTAATGTGTGTATGGTAGTAATGTGTGTATGGTAGTAATGTGTGTATGGTAGTAGTGTGTGTATGGTAGTAATGTGTGTATGGTAGTAGTGTGTGAATGGTAGTATTGTGTGTATGGTAGTAGTGTGTGTATGGTAGTAATGTGTGTATGGTAGTAATGTGTGTATGGTAGTAATGTGTGTATGGTAGTAATGTGTGTATGGTAGTAGTGTGTGTATGGTAGTAGTGTGTGTATGGTAGTAATGTGTGTATGGTAGTAGTGTGTGTATGGTAGTAGTGTGTGTATGGTAGTAATGTGTGTATGGTAGTAGTGTGTGTATGGTAGTAGTGTGTGTATGGTAGTAGTGTGTGTATGGTAGTAGTGTGTGTATGGTAGTAATGTGTGTATGGTAGTAGTGTGTATGGTAGTAGTGTGTGAATGGTAGTATTGTGTGTATGGTAGTAGTGTGTGTATGGTAGTAATGTGTGTATGGTAGTAGTGTGTGTATGGTAGTAATGTGTGTATGGTAGTAGTGTGTGTATGGTAGTAATGTGTGTATGGTAGTAATGTGTGTATGGTAGTAGTGTGTGTATGGTAGTAGTGTGTGTATGGTAGTAATGTGTGTATGGTAGTAGTGTGTGTATGGTAGTAGTGTGTGAAAGGTAGTAATGTGTGTATGGTAGTAATGTGTGTATGGTAGTAGTGTGTGAAAGATAGTAATGTGTGTATGGTAGTAGTGTGTGTATGGTAGTAGTGTGTGTATGGTAGTAGTGTGTGTATGGTCGTAATGTGTGTATGGTGGTAGTGTGTGTATGGTAGTAATGTGTGTATGGTAGTAGTGTGTGTATGGTAGTAGTGTGTATGGTAGTAATGTGTGTATGGTAGTAGTGTGTGTATGGTAGTAATGTGTGTATGGTAGTAATGTGTGTATGGTAGTAATGTGTGTATGGTGGTAGTGTGTGTATGGTAGTAATGTGTGTATGGTGGTAGTGTGTGTATGGTAGTAATGTGTGTATGGTGGTAGTGTGTGTATGGTAGTAATGTGTGTATGGTAGTAATGTGTGTATGGTAGTAATGTGTGTATGGTAGTAATGTGTGTATGGTAGTAGTGTGTGTATGGTGGTAGTGTGTGTATGGTAGTAGTGTGTGTATGGTAGTAATGTGTGTATGGTGGTAGTGTGTGTATGGTAGTAATGTGTGTATGGTGGTAGTGTGTGTATGGTAGTAATGTTCCATGGTAGCGAAATGTCTTGTCTGACTTCGTATTTGAGTTTACATGTCAGCGGTTTTCACAGCTTGCTCTCCAAGCTCTTTAAGATCACAGTGATTGACACTCTATCAACTAGATCTCATAGGACTTAAGGATAGAGATCCACAAGTCCCTACAAGTCACTCCTAATCTTCAATCTTACACTAGCCTATAGATTCCTCTTTAGTCTTAACATATCATTACTCCCAGAGAAGACTGATTTGACATTGAGGACGGGGAGCGTAGGCATCCTTTGTCACTGCTGTACACATCTGTGTCCACCAAAAAGAAGTCCTCCTCCAGTGCAGGTCAAAAAGAAGACAGCTTCACAACTTCTCTGCAATCCACATCATTTAAGTTTTGTCATTGAAACTTTGTTGTGAAGAGTCATGGCTAAAAAAAGGTTAAATAGTGAAATCATTGTAATTACCCTGCGTGTCCAGTCAGCCGACAAGACACTGATGCTACAATTCATAGACGACGATAGACAGATGGGTTAGTGCTTCAAACAGAGATATCATTTCTCTGAGCAACAGCATGCTCAAAGGAAAGGAAAGGAAAGGGCAGAAGAGAAGAACTCCCAGCAGATTCCGATTCCCCCTTCGGCTGTTTTAAAGAAGGAGGCGCAGAACAAGAACAGCTCAGAATCAGACAGAGTGAGCGCTCTAAAGGGAGAGGGACATAAGAAAGCGAAGGGCTGACTGCAGTATTACATCATTCATTGCCATACCTTCTCACCTCTTCGCCGACATTTCCAGCTGTGAAGCAAGGTATCCACCAGGGTCAGAAATAACATCTCCCTGCCACAGCTGACCCATTACATTGCTTGAAATGCAGTGATTATGTTGGCGAGCTAGCGAGACAAAAACACAGAGGCCTAAACAATAGCGGGAGGTCACCTTGATACAGCTGCCTGCCGGAGACAGTGCTCGAACAAGGAGAAAATGACTCAATTACAACCAGGCACACAGCAGGGAGGTGGGAATAAGGGGCAGGGATAGAGGGGCACAGGCAGAGAGACATGGGGAGGGTAAAGAAAAATACAAATGTGCCATTTTTACAGTCCCACATTTGAGTATATTCATGCTGTGCTGCACCACTGAGAATAATCTGTAAACCTCATAATTGCACTGTGCTCAAATCAGCACTGAACATGTGAATTACAGTTTTTCAACATGCCAACAAATGACCATGGGATGAATGTAAAGTATTATTTTATAAGGTTGCAGAGTATATGTATTTGATACATCTTTGATGAAGTGCAAAGTTTGACAATGGTGTCATGAGTAGCTGGTGGAATTTGAATTGTTGTTCTGCTTCATGTGTATGACCTTGGCCTTTGAACTGCATGTTTGGCGTCCTAAATGTAATTTGGTAGACTCAAATAAAGCCATCATGTGGCCCTTGTTTGTGCTCAGGATTAAAGCAGTTTGTTGTACAAGCTCCGCCTCCTCCTCCTCGAGCTCTAAATGTGCGACATCTGACAGGCGTCAAGCTGAACAGACAGTATTGCCCCATTCACATGCCTGAGGCCTCCTATTTCTATCCGCTGTGGAAAACAAGGCTTTTCACTAAATTCAGAGCCTGGCAGAGCGCTGCTCAAACACTCCCAGCTGAAGACGCCCTGAGCCAGAAGCTCATCCCTCAGCAAATGCTACAGAATCATCTGAGGAGGCAGAATGAAAGCGCTTGGGATATTTGTCTGACTGCTGATTTAAGGTCAAACAGATTCACCACATCAATGCTTGGCATTGCAGGCAATGTTACTGCAGAATTTCCCTTAAAAGGATGCAAGCTGCCAAACCTTTGGGTTTTACTTCCATTTTAGAGACATATTTTGACCATTTATGACCTAGAATGATGCAGTAAAATAATCATTTCAAACAGACCACTGTATAACATTATTCACATGTCTTCATATATATATATATAAAGCTTTAAATGGCACTTGAAATAGCAGATTTGTGATGTTCACTCTCAAATTGTCATCTGTCTATCTCCTAAATGTATCAACAGCCCGTCAAAGACAAGTTGTGAATGCACTTTTTGGGCCACGAAACCTCATTGTAATCAACAGTGCAGATCAAATGACAAACTTCACGAGGAATCTTTAGCTTTTTGCACAGTGCGATGCCATGGATCAAACCGACACCTGTCACTAATGCAAAAGACTGACGCAATTTGGCAAGACCGCTTTGCAAGTACCCACGAAACTGAGGTCACCAAGGTCAGTCCTCAAAGATTTGAAGGTGACTTTCTGCAAAAGGATGACTTCCTCTGCAGAATTCCACTGAGAAACGTTCACAAACTTGGTCATATTTAATCCATTCCAAAGTGAATATATACTAAAGATTATTGTTCAGAACATTAATTCAAATCAATTTAAATGAACATTGTGCGTCTTTTTCTTCCCTGGTTCTCTATATTAATGCAGAATCTGTATGAGATTACATTTTAGCTTCTCCTCTAAGTTTTTCTCAGCTTTTTTTTTAATGTTATAATTATTAGATTTTATTTAACTGTTTAAATGATAGCATTGATCGATCATAATTATTGGTGTCTGTTCATTCATTATTAACATCTCTAGTTAATTAATTCGGGGAAACTGTAAAGGCATACAACTAATGTAGCAATGAGTCAAAACATTAGTGTGCTATTGGTATCTTTAAAAAACACATTTTTGCGATCTAAACATCTGTTGAGTGTATCTTTAAAGTACATAGATGTGTATCTGTGGGCCATTTACTTTGTATTACTTGCCTGTGATTTTCACCAATTGAAATTTCTAATTTGTTCATACACATTTAGGCAGTGAGGAGGAATCTCTTTGCTAGAAGAAACAGCTTGGGGACGAAATAAAAATCACATTGTGTCATTTTATTCCCAACAGATGGTATAAATAGAGACTCCAGCTTTTTGCTGAAACTTGTGTTCAACATTTCTAAAATGCAGGGCTTTTTGCACATGTGGAGGATATCTGAGGCTTGGTGCACAATGAGACTATGAATATGACTAAATAAAAGGGGGAGGGGGGGATTCATTAGAGTGGAGCAGGAAGCCATATGTAAAGAAAAAAGGAATAAAGATGATTGCATTAAAAGATGATCACAGCCAAAGATGATGTGCTGTAATTACTAGATATCCCATGAAAACAATTCCTATGTGATGCAGCTAATCATGAATGTCTTTCAGACAGGAGACTGATATTGCTGCCTTGTGTCTACACCTAACTCAGTAGTTCTGTTGACGAAACCTACTATAGTAGTGCGCAACCTTTCCCGAAACCTAACCGAGTAGTTTTGCTGCTGTTGAAGGCGGATGTTTATTTTTGAAAAGACTAAATGACGAGCGGAGATGAACACAAATGAGGAATAACCTGTACGTTGAAGCGTTGTAAGAGAGTACATGACAACGTACCCTCTTACAACGCTTCAACGTACAGTCCAACTCATCCTTCATGTTTTCACATCAGACGTTGATGATATTAATGTCTTTGGTTTCCCTGCACTTCCTGTCCCTGTGATTGTCTGCCATGTCCCTGATTGTTTCCTCCTGTGTCCAATCACCTGCACCTTCCCTGTGTATTTAAACTCTGTTTGTCTCATTCCCCAGTGTTGGTTCGTCCTGGTTAGAGCCCTGGTGATCGCTTGTGTGAGACCTGTTGTTTTGTGTGAATCCTCGATTTAAGTGAAAAATAAAGTTTCTTTGCCACGTTGTTGGTGTTCCTGTCTCTCGGTGGCTACACATGACAGAAAGCTCAAGAGATGCCGGCGGTTCTTAACACAGTGCCCAAAAGGAGCTCATCATTCAACCGTAAGACACTGCAACTTCAGTCACTGCCGGCCTTATTGAGCAGCGAGTCATGCCAACAGAAACATACACACATACTGAAATGTATAAGCCTTATACAACCATCAAAACCCACAGGAACGTTTAAGTTGGGGCATGGAGAACAACATTTACTTCCGATGCTGTTGATAATCACAGCACATTTCCAAGCAGAGTTTGGAAGAACTCGACCACATACCAGGAATCTAAATGTCTATTTTCTCCCACGGAAACATATTGATAATACATATTGCATCTCTCGACACGATGGCCGCAAACATGAAAACATATAAAAAACACACGTCATAAAATGATGTGCGGAGAGATTTTAATGTGTACATCAAAGTGAAACTGTAAAAGTAAAAGGAGACAAAAATTGGACGCTCATATTATCACATTGATTCTGAGGTTAAATTGAACTTTCAGACCTTGAGGTGGTTCTACTGGTTGGGGGTTTAATGCTAATTTAAAGTCATTTTGCCATAGTTTTAATAAATAAAAACATGCCTCAGTTTTCCTCTCAACCTATTTTTCCGAACATTGAGGGGAAATATGTGTGCAGAACATTTCCATTTTCTCTGCCTATAGTTCAGTGAGCCTCTAGCCCAGGTTTAGCAGGCTAGTAGTGTCCCTGACAGGACCTGAGCTACAGTGGACTTCACACACTGGCCCTAAGCACCGTGGCCCCATTCTGCCAGGAAAACCAATTACTTAGTGTTTCGAAGCCCTCTGAGTGCCCGAAAGGGGCCCATCATTTAACCATGAGACACTGCAACTTCACTCATGCCGGCCTTTCAGCAGCGGGTCACACCGACACAGACATACACTCATACCCAAAACTTCTATGAACCTACACACCATAAAAACGTTAAACACATGGGGCACGTAGACAAACATTTACTTCTGATGCGGTTGATGTAATTTGTCCCTTAAAAGTACAAATGCTGAAAATGTGTCTTGAGAGATTTTTTACATAGAAAACCAGCAACATCCCCAGTAATCTACAAAGATAAGGAACTCATGATGGATAATACTTCACGAGGGAAAAATAAATGGAGAAGCACTCAGCCCAAAAACGTCAGTCCAGAAAGTTGCAGTGCTCTCCAAACTGTATTTTCCAATCAATTTTTAACCAGCATTGGACGGCGAGTCAGCGGCTAACAGAGTGACCTCTCAGCACCACAGGCAGGGTAAGCTTTCTACTGCTCAGTGTCTTCTTACCAATATCTCTCACACACACACACACACACACAGGCCGGTCCTACCAAACAAACACTGGTGCATGTATGTGCTCACATACGCAGTCAGACGTCAGGTCTGTTGTACCAGACATGGTGTCATACATTACTCTTCATGGGAAGCCTCATTTAGCTTGAAAGAAGCTGGTCTTGGTTTACACTGTGATGTATCTCCATCTACGGCTCTTCAACCGTATTGTGTGGTAAAAGGCTCTAACACAAATCTTCTTTGGGCCGCTCCGTTTTCCTCCAGTACATTCAATATGCTCACTCTTTGTCTGTCTTGCTCTATCTCTCTGTGCAGGATAAGTTAATGAGTCTAATGAGAATAAAGACTGAAGGGGGAGAGAGGGAGAGACAGCGAGGGTAGGAGAAAGGGAGGAAAGATGGGGAAGCAATCAGATGTGGCTCTGCCCAGCCCTTGGCAATGACAAAGTGGAGCAATTATGCATGAAGGCTGTGACATTGACTGTGGCATCACCTCTTCTGCTGATCCGTTAAAAAGCAAACACACTCTATTATTCAGCAAGGCTCTCACTCAATCACATGCACACACATGCAGACACACACCCTGCCAAACATTCAAGGACACAGATGATCGTACTATAACAGGTTTCCATGTCAGCGCCCAGCTGCCGCGTCATCGGGCCGGTGTGAGCGCTGCACCGCGCAGGTCAGCAGAAGGTCAGCGCTGTTCCCCAATCTCTCACCCAGTGGGTGCGTTAGGTTCTGTGAGAGGAACGTGTTCCCTTCACGAGCCCGTCACCTACTTTTAGCCTCTCAGTTCTCTCCGGACACACACACACACACACACACACACACGTATACACACACACACCCACAGCTTAGCCCTTAACAAAGTACATGCCTGCGGCCCCCATCATCCCTCTCCACTGCCCCACTTGATGCTTGGGTGCATACTGATGGTGTCATGCATGAACAAGATATTGATTACTCACAAGAATGAGTCCTCAGTGGCTCTGGTTTACACACCCACTCATAATCATAAGACCTTTACACGGTCATCCTCACATGTACGTCGTAGCTGACTGGACTGGCTGCATTTAAAGCAGAGTTACTGTGGAAAACATTGAAGAATTTGGCGATTTTGCTAAAAAAGACTGAGAGTCTGCAGCGATGCTGTTTATTATCACAGCAGAGCTTTGAGCTAAATATTAACGTCAATATTAGTAATGTGTGATATTTTGCAGGCATAATATTAACTACATTTAGCATGTTAGCAGGCTGATTAGCATTGAACACAAAGTACAGCTGAGCCTGATGGGATGTCATTAGTTTTGCATTGGTCATAGACCAAAGTAATAGAGAAATAGCCCGTCGAGGGATCAACAGAGTTATTACTATTCATCCTGAGGCGGACATTAATATGTGTATCAAACCACATGACAATCCATCCAATAGTTGTTGTAAAATATGCCACTAAATCTCATGGTGTGGCTCGCAAAAAAGTCAAGGGTAAACTTAAACTTTTTATCTTTTTAATGTGATAAAAATCACAACAGTCTGACCTGACTACCAATGTGTTGCCACAACAGGAAAATAAGGGAGGCTGAGGGGCCAGCAGGACTGCCAGCCAATCACAGTAGCTTGATTAATGCTACAAGTCCTGTTGCATGACAGTAAGATGTCCGCTGTGGAACTGAACGACCTTCATGGATATATCTTATATCTTGATTCTTGTTATGAGTCTGCACTCTCATGATTGAATGCACTCATTGTAAGTCACTTTGGTTAACGCTGTGTAACGCTGTTCATTCTGTACACATGACATCTATTGCTTCTGATCCTCCTCTGTTGCTCTCCTAAAGGTGTCTTACCTGTTTTCCCTGTGAAAGGTTTTTTCTATTTTTGGCGCTTTAAACATTCAAAATGCTAAATGTGTTGATAATCAGCTATGAAAACCTGAGCATGTAAATGCCAGATGGTTGTCTTCCTCACCAGCTGCAGTAAAGATACCCTTGAGCAAGGCATTTAACCCCGTAACGAGCATGAACATGAATATTTGGTTGATATGAGGTTTCTGAAACCACATGCCTTTTCTTTCCTATCCTCTTGCAAAAAACACATAAGCAAATACATGAAATGAAAAGACGGCTCACTCATTTAGGAAAAAGAGAATTACACAGACACACAAAATGAGAACTTGAAGATGTGTCAGACATGCAACCTCCTTCAAAAAGGCCCTAATAATTATGGGTTTGAATTCATCAATTCCTCCAACCTTGCTTTAATGAATCTAATAGCGTGTGATGAGAGATCCCAGTGAGTCATCTTTCACATGAAAAGACAAACACAAAGACTACTATAGTGTAAAAATGGAGCGTGTTAGCTCAGCATATTTCTGAGCAAATGATCAGCCAATTACACAACTTATTGCCTCTTTCAGACTTGTCAGACTGTGCAAGAGCAGAGCAGTGGAACACAATGGGGTGTGTTCATTTGAGCAACACACAGGCACACCGTTGAAAGGAAAGAAGATGATCAAACACTATCAAATGCCTCCGCGAGTCTCTCAGAGGACCCCCAGTAAGCCGCTGAGGCAATGGGGGTTAATGGGTGTGTGATGCTTTGAGATTCGCATACAACAACATGCAAGAGGAATACGTTATCTGCTCGGCTACAGGCGCTATTCATTTTTTTCAATGAGAAAAGAGACGAGATAAAATACTTTAATTATGCTTTGTTTACTTGAGGCTTCAAACAGGGTCGGGGCAAGGGCAAGGACTGCTGTGGATTGGGAACAGGTAGAGTAGAGGGAAAGGGGGACGGAGGACGGACGGAGGGCGGGGAAGGGGAGTATTACAAAACAGCATTGAACTTCAACTGAACTAGGACAAATGGAAGTGAGTAAGAGATCAAGAGAGATGAAAAGGGAGGGACAGGTTGTTCAATCATGCAAGGATAACTATTTTCACGTTTTAGAAAAGCGGGATGTGGAGGGAGGAAGTAAACTGATGGCGGTCTGATAAAATCCAAATAAAAAGGATTGGGGAGGTGTTTGTGAGACAAATGGGTCAGGGTGAAGGAGTGACAAGATGATGAACTGGACAATAAAGACAGGTTGAAAAAGAGGACAGATTGGGAGGAGTAAAAGGAGGTAATGTTGGTAAAGTTGTACCAGAACTGCCTCCGATACAGCCTAAAATGCTGGACCGAGCACCGATCCCATTTGTCAGCTCATTTACATCTCACAGGAACAACATGAGCACCTGATCGGTACTGCACATGTACAAACTAGTACTATGTGCGCCCTGCTTTTTCTCTGATAACACATTGTGAAGAACAACTCTGTGTTCAAATCAGTTACCGTTAGCTGTTAGCAACCGGTGGGCAGCACCGTGCTGCTCAGCTAAAGGGTTAGGGTTAGTAATGACACTTGAATCCAATGCCCTAATGTTGTATTGTTGTTTTCAATGCACTCATTTTTGATTAGGTTCAGGTATCATAATCTGTATGAATCTGTGATTAAATATTGGAGCATGGAAAGGAGGAAAAGAAGAAAATCTAGAGCAAATAAAAGAACACAAATAATGAAGAGAAAGCCTCTCGCTGAGAACATAAAAGAAAGCAGTAGCTGAAGCATCTCCTACAACAGAGCTATACAATACCAGAGTGCTGTCGCAGAGGTCCTCCTAGTACATTAGCTGTGAAGGCATAAGCATCCATTGTGGACAATGAGGTCATGACCTCTGAATTGTTTGTGTTTCTTAAAAAGAGTTTCCTTTAATATTAGTAATGACACTTGAATCCAATGCCCTAATTTGGCATTTATAAGCACTATAAGCACACCCCTTTGTGTATTAAGCACGTAAAACAACCACAAATAATAAGCCCAAACATTTACCGCCACATGAATATCCATGTGCAGCCAACCATGTGTTCTCCTTGAGAAGCCATCCAGCATAGAATTGCACACAAGGCTGAACATGTGCAACACACACAAACACACACAGGAGCACACAGCGAGCGTTGGGAGCTGATCAGAGCTTGATTATCTTCCCTCAGTGCAGCGCACCCTCAGCAGAAGCAAATCTGATGACTTCATTAGCATATCATCTGCATAATGGCTCTACCAGAGCAAGGGCATCCGCCTGCTACGTGGCTGCTACCATTTCTCTTTCTGAGGTGGGGGGGGGGGGGGGGGGGGGGGGTTAGGGTCAGAGAGCCTCTTTCATTTTGGTTATAAGTAAGCATATGCATGTCTCTTTTGAGTCACATGACTGCTTTAGACATCTCAACTGGCCAGTTAATTGAGGGCACGATAAAAAAAGACAGTTTACTCTCTGATATTTCCAATTATAAGCGTTTCTGCTTCATATTAAAGAAGGAACACGTGGGCATGGATGTTTGTACGGGGAATGTAAATTGCCAGAATATTTATACTTTAGTATTCACAACAGTTTCCTTTTACAAATCACCTGGGGAATGTTTAATTAAAAAGCTTATATAAATATGTTTAATAATAAAAGGTTTGTTTTAAACCCTAAAAAGAACTGATTATAAAATTATCAATATGTATTTTCGCATTCCAGTCTGATCACACAAAAAAATTGTATTTTGTGGAAAATCGTTTTTTTCTGCTCAGTTCTTTCCAGGATAAAAAGCCACATAATATTATCAAAGGCTCTTAGGTTATGTATTCCAGTGAAATGGTGCTTCGTGAAAGGTTTTCATTTCTCACCTCACAAAAGTCTGCCCTTGGTTGGTGTTTGAAGAATGGCTCTTTCCTTTTCTTTTTTTTACATTTCATATCACTTCCTTTGGAACTTGAATGTTATTAGAAGCCACGGCCACTTTTCCATTAGCTCTGGTTCTTTTGTGTTTAATAAGCACTAGCTGGCTTCATCATAGTTCAAAGTTCAAAATGTCATCAACTCAGATACTTTTTTGAACTGAGACCTGAACACATTTTTGTAGTCATCGGAGTCAGAATGTTCGGCTGGTAGACATGCTGCATCGGCTAGACACGCATGGAAATACCTTTGAAGTCAGAAAAGAAAAGAAACAGCCATTCTGTCAAGTTATTTTATACTCCACCATATGAGAGTTGATGAGGCTCCTATGAAAAGAGAGCATTAAAAAGGTAGAAGAAAGAAATAAAGGCTTGTTCCACTAGTAGTTGAGCAATACTGCGATGGCCCTGCTGATGCCCCCCCCCCCTTACATGAACTGTGGAGGTCTGGATTGTGGTCCATGCCTACTACTCATTATTCATACATTTCTGTCATATTCATGTAATGTGTTTATGTAACTCTAACGCTGTTCATCTGTACCCTCTGAGGAAAAGAATTGTGATTTTGGGCTGTACACAATGTAATTTGAATTTCAAATAAACCACCACTCGAAAAAGTTGGCAGACATTTACAGTAAATTGGTACAGAGAATAAAAAAATTGTCAAAATGCTGCAATATCTGGCAACCATGCATGGCCTATTGTAGTATGTGACTGACCAAATAATCTACATCTTTATATCAAGGAAGATAAATTGACATGCGCTTTTTTTTTAGGCAATATTGACATATTTCTTTATCCAGTGCAGAGAAACACATGCTACCAAATATAACTGAAAGCTGCTCAGTGGTTCCTGAGATATGGGACTAACTAACTGATGAACCAAACTTTAAAAGTGAACCATTTTTGGCAGAGGTAAACAGAGAAGAGAGGGTGAAGCAGAGAGAGGAAGAGGCAGTGTGCTCTAACAGTGCTTTCTGTATTTCTTACCATTCTGCTGCCATGTTTGTTTACTTTCTCCCTGGTGTGAACATCTATGCATGGCTGCAGACATCACATCTACACATGTCACCCCTCTGAAAAATCACACAAACACTCTGCACACACACACACACACACACACACACACACACACACTCCCACATCTTCCTAAACCTTACTGCGTTCATACTTAGACTCTCACAATACAGCCCTTCAAGCCACATCTTAACCCAGTTCTTTGCATAAATCCTACTCATAAGGTCTCAGGCACTTCACAAACAATACACAGCATTCCTGAGTGTTCTGCCTAATGTGTTCACTCAGTATACTACTATTACCCCTGCATGCTTTGTCTTATTTTGAAATATTTTGCTAATTTTAAGAGATTTGAGAGTGTTACTGGAACATTTAAAGCAGGACTAGTGAGCCATAAAATATTTCATGTGTACTGAGGTGATAAGAATATTGATGCTCACATCCCTTTCTGTAACCATGAAGATGCACCTTCATGTATTTGTGTAAAGAGATCTTCTATGTAACACTGTGTATAAACAGTGCACAGTTTGTTTGCCCAGCTGCAAAGTCCATAACAATAGTTCAAATATTTCATGCAAACACATTTAATATTTTGGTGAGGAAGTGTCTTAACCAAGCACAATATTATTTGGGTGATTAGCAACAATACAAATAAGATGGACAAATATGTCAGTTGCATATTCACATGCTTTCCCCCCCCCCCCCCTCTCTCTGTTGCATAACCACACACTCATGATCCGTGAAAAAGTGGGAATCAGTTTTGCTCGGTTGATCCCAGAGGTCAGCAGCAGAGAGAAAGAACAGAGGGAGAGGAGTGAAGAGAGCACAAGGCCAAGAGACAATGTAGGAAGGAAAAGAGGTGACTTGGTGTAAGAACTGCACAATGTAGCTGACAGTGTCTTGCGAACCTGTGCCCTTTGTCGGGGGAACAAGAGATGCAGGCAATGGCTCCCAGAAAGGGGACAAGAAAGAGCAGAACATGACAGAGAATGGTGTAAACAGAGAGGAACAAGAGTGTGAAAACAGAAGTGAAGCAGCAAAGAAACAGAACATAGTTCAGAGCAGAGCAAACAGGGAAAACATGTAAAGGAAATTAGAAAAGGAGAGACAATCAATACCTCCTTCAGATTCAAGTAACAAATGTAATGAAACCATTTTTTTACAAAATCTACTTCATTCCTTAATAATACAGCTTTAAACCACAAACAGAATGGTTTGTTACCTCCACTTTTCAGGCACAATCCTGAACAATGTAGCCTCTGGCAGCCATAGAAAGAAAAATGTCCACCAGCCAATCAGCATCCTTTCTGAAACAATAGTCTTCATGCAAGTAGCACCGTAAGAACTGATTGGTTCTAAAAAAGATTCTCATGTATAGACGTATAGCAGAGACAGACGTATAGCAGAGACAGACATATAGCAGAGACAGACGTATAACAGAGACAGACGTATAGCAGAGACAGACATATAACAGAGACAGACGTATAGCAGAGACAGACGTATAGCAGAGACAGACGTATAACAGAGACAGACGTATAGCAGAGACAGACGTATAGCAGAGACAGACGTATAACAGAGACAGACGTATAGCAGAGACAGACGTATAGCAGAGACAGACGTATAGCAGAGACAGACGTATAGCAGAGACAGACGTATAACAGAGACAGACGTATAGCAGAGACAGACGTATAACAGAGACAGACGTATAGCAGAGACAGACGTATAGCAGAGACAGACGTGAGACAGACGTATAACAGAGACAGACGTATAGCAGAGACAGACGTATAGCAGAGACAGACGTATAACAGAGACAGACGTATAGCAGAGACAGACGTATAACAGAGACAGACGTATAGCAGAGACAGACGTATAGCAGAGACAGACGTGAGACAGACGTATAACAGAGACAGACGTATAGCAGAGACAGACGTATAGCAGAGACAGACGTGAGACAGACGTATAGCAGAGACAGACGTATAGCAGAGACAGATGTGAGACAGACGTATAACAGAGACAGACGTATAGCAGAGACAGATGTATAGCAGAGACAGACGTATAGCAGAGACAGACGTATAACAGAGACAGACGTATAACAGAGACAGACGTATAGCAGAGTCAGACGTATAGCAGAGACAGACGTATAGCAGAGACAGATGTATAACAGAGACAGACGTATAGCAGAGACAGATATATAGCAGAGACAGACTTATAGCAGAGACAGACATATAACAGAGACAGATATATAGCAGAGACAGACGTATAGCAGAGACAGACGTATAGCAGAGACAGACGTATAACAGAGACAGACGTATAACAGAGACAGATATATAGCAGAGACAGACTTATAGCAGAGACAGACATATAACAGAGACAGATATATAGCAGAGACAGACGTATAGCAGAGACAGACGTATAGCAGAGACAGACGTATAACAGAGACAGATATATAGCAGAGACAGACGTATAGCAGAGACAGACGTATAACAGAGACAGACATATAACAGAGACAGATATATAGCAGAGACAGACTTATAGCAGAGACAGACGTATAACAGAGACAGACATATAACAGAGACAGATATATAGCAGAAACAGACTTATAGCAGAGACAGACGTATAGCAGAGACAGATATATAGCAGAGACAGACGTATAACAGAGACAGATATATAGCAGAGACAGACGTATAGCAGAGACAGATATATAGCAGAGACAGATATATAGCAGAAACAGATATATAGCAGAGACAGACGTATAACAGAGACAGATATATAGCAGAGACAGACGTATAACAGAGACAGATGTATAGCAGAGACAGATATATAGCAGAAACAGATATATAGCAGAAACAGATATATAGCAGAAACAGACTTATAGCAGAGACAGATGTATAGCAGAGACAGACGTATAACAGAGACAGATATATAGCAGAGACAGATTTATAGCAGAGAGAGGTGGATTGTTCTTTAAATGCAAGTTTATGCAAGTCGCTCCTCCGTCGTAATGCCTGACAGTGCAGCATCACCTATAATGTTTCGTATTTTTCTCCGTAAAGGAGACTTTCTTGACCCCCTCCTTTGCAGTCACTAATCGCTTTACTGGCGAGACGTTTTTTAATGCCTTTTTTCATGTTGAACTATTTTCTCTTCATTTCCGTGATCCTCAGGTGACATGGCATTAACAGCACTAGTTATTTGTTCCATTCCTTGGCTTTAGCAGGTCCTTTATATCTGCTGCTGGAGACTAAAGTGGGACTAAAACCTCTAAACTAAAGTTCTCCTTTTAATCTTTGGTGCCATTTTCATGAATGAACACTTCCAGAAATATCGGGCAAAACGTGTAACCTTATATGGTATTATTGGGGTGTTAATTATAAAAATGTTCAACCCTCATGAACTCACTTATTTCCTCTTTAATCATGTTTCCTTTGGTGATTTACAGTGATATGAAGTTAGGAGCGTTTGCTGATTTGGACGTGGCTCACACGTAAAAACCCACTGTACCAATCAAAGTAAGAGAAAGTTCAGATAAGAAGACAGTGTTCTTGCATGAGGCCCAGTGAGTTACAGGAGGAGGCCCACAGGCAAAGAGGTCGGTATTTACAGCTCCTATTTTCTGACTGCTTGAGTAGCAGCCGGGCAGTGCTGAAATCAATTTGACCAATGCCCTCAATTTTAGCAACTTTGAAATCCACTTCGAGGATTGTGGTGTAGTTTCTGATTGAGTAATGAGGAGAGGCAAAACTAAACTCAATTTCAGGGGGACCGTCTGGACAATAATAGCCGTTTATCAACAGCACAAGCAACGCGTGCCAAAGCCAGCAAGTGACAGCTGGTGCTCTCAATCCAACGTCTGAGGCATAACAGGAAAACTCCCTTCCATTGCCCCCCATGACACGGCACAGAGACAAACAAACCACGCCTCTGATGCATTAGAAAGGACAAGACACATGTCTCAATTTGCAACATCCTAGGTCAGTAAAGTATGTAGGGTTAGGGCATTTAGAAAGCACTAGTAGTGCCCTGGAGCAACAGTTACTGAGAGTATCACTGTCGGTATGTTATGCAGTCACATAAACATGCAGCAACGCAATACACATACCTGCAGACACTTTACCACTATCCACTAATTGACAGTTAGCTGTGGTAACGTGCCGAGAAACGTAATAATTCAACAGTGAGGGAGAAGTCTGGAAGCTAGCAAACATGAAAAAAAATCTGGGTTTAGCTTTGCTTGTGTTTAATAAGGAAGGAAATAAATGAAATACGTAATTGACACATTTGTAAACGTAACAAGAACCTTTTTCCCCTGAAAAAACTCTGCAGGTTACCTTTCCAGGTATACTGCATCAATTTTGCATTGCACTTACACATACATATCTTAAATCAGTATCTGGAACCTGTAATGGACTTTTTGTACAACAAAGAAAAACTCTTTGTTCAAATCAAACAAAAGAGCTAACATTTATGACTAACTAACAAAAGAGCGATACACACGGGCAAGGTGGATTGTGTCAAAACACGCGTCATTATAATACCACTGGCCAGTTTCCAAGCTTCAACACACCACCTCTCCAGAAAAGTGACAGATTAATCACATTTGCTCCCCTGACATTTCAAATGACGTGACACTCTGCGTGACGCACTGTCAACACTATGCAAATGTATTTCTTAACAGAAAATTTAACTTTCTTTGCGATAAATAATACATGAGCAAACACACTATGTTTTTAGAATATTGCCTGAATCTACTGTGTAACAATGCATTCCAATATCTATATAGTATACTGGCAATGTCCAGTGAGGAGGATGGACAGCTGTGCATAAATCCCACTGAAGCCTAGCAGCATCTGTGGACAGGCAATAAGCACCAGCATAGCACCCCCATCTTGAGCCTGACTGTGATGTGAGGCTCATGATGTCAGGGGAAGGTTGAAAGGCAGGGAGATAATTATATATATATATATATATATATATATATATATATATATATATATATATATATATAAAGAGAAAGAAAAAAACTATTTTCTGTGTGCACTTTGAGGGGATAATTAGGTAGAGTGACTCCAGTGGTGGAGAATAAATTCATAGTCCTAAGCCTTCATGCAGGGGGATTAGACTCAGGCAGAAGTCTTCACTCCCTCCTGCATTCCCTCACACTCGTACTGCTCTCTACGGTGGACTCTCCCCTAATGCCAAGTTATGTCTAAAGCAACTATGGCAGTGCTCTTTGTCCATCCACCCTGGAGTCTAAACAGTTTCATGACAGAATGAGACACTATTCTGTATCCTCCAGTGTGCAGAGAGTGAGTGCAGTTATAGGAAGGAGGCTTGCTGCACATCAGGCTGGTTCAGTGGATTTGGAGCTTGTCATAGTAAAACATTGTGTGCTAGTGATACTCGTTAGCCGGAGATATACGCTTCTAAAAAGTTACGTTTCTATGTGGAGCTAACATTAGTAGAGTATGTTAGCACATCATCAACTAGCATTAGCAATATGCTACATTAGCTACTGAAGCTATACTGAATGTGCACACATGCTGCTTTAGCTTGTAAATGAGTGTAACAGTGAATATGGTAAATGAGTGGAACAGTGAAGATGGTGCAGTGACATTAATGACTAAAAGTGTTCCTGCTTTACATTCCTTCATTCATGTCATTGTCTCCTTTCTGGATCACCAGGCGATGAGCTGGTTCACGTGTACACTGTGAGCTGTAGCTTCTTTATTTCTCTTCTTAAGCTGTTTTCACTGTTGAATCAGTTGGACATCTTGGATATATCATTCTAGCACATATTGTCGACCCTTCTGTCTGCTTCTCTCATAAATATTTTTTTCCTTTTTCCAAATATTAGATAACATTTATACAGGGAGTTGTTGAGTTGTAGTGGATTTTATATACACTTGCATATGTAAATGAGAGTCTGTTTTAAATTAATACATAAAGAAAGTTATGATAATTAATTTGAGGAATATTCTGAGGAATGTATTATAAAGCATAAGAGAGGATCACTGTTTTATTATTCTGTTTGTTGATGACAAATGTAATGATTAACTGTATGATGCATGAGAATGAATGATGTTTTATTGTTTATAGTTAAAATGAATGCCGATTGAAACCTGAGATGTTGCTTTTACTCTGAAGGCAGGATAATAGGTTTTATTCTGAAGGGGAACTTCTTGACCGGAAGTGTGAGCTTTGACCCCGCTAGCTTATCGATTGGCTTAGCGAACAGAATGGCGGCATTCTTTGAACTGGCCAATGGAACTAACCCTCAGGTGTGAACCTCATGTCTTATTCGCTGGTCAGCAGCATGCTGTGTCTCTGAAAGGTATTTACATGAATATCTCCACTAACCAATGGGAGCTTAGCTCAGCGAATGGACTGCGAATAAAACTAATTGTGAGACGTGAATTTGGTCTCTTACGGGGTGACGCCAGACAGAAACTGTTGGCTACGTCAGGAGCGCTCGAGGAGAAGCACTCAGCCAGTAGACTGGAAGCGGAACCACGTGAGCGCGTCCGGGCCGGACCATGTATATACTTGATGACTCTTGTTTGTTATGATTAAATACTTTTGATTATATATCTCTGGCTTCGGAACTTCTTCTTCCAAACACCAGGCAGCTCGAGATTCTCAGAACTTTTACAGAGTGCAGTTAGTGACAGTGCGGTAGCTCTCTCTCACGGAGTAGCGGTGGGGGAGGGGGCAAAAGGGTCAATTCTCCCAAATAGCCTGCAGAAATGTCCATTATATAATGATGTACAGTATCTAACATTATATGTTTTCATAATGTACTCTTAGACCAGGTGGAAAAAATGACATTAAGGGTCAGTGAGCACAATATGGGTCTTTATGAACAGGGCACCATGGTGAGAGCGCGTTTCACTCTATTATTTGTCGTAGCAGATAATATGCTAAGGAATTTGTGTCGTCAACATCCTTTTGATTGGTAAATGCTCACGCTACATATATTTCAGATAACGTCTGCCTCATCATCTGTTGTTCAGTGAAGGAGATCATTCAATTTGCAACCAGGTGAGCACTTGAATATACTGTACATACCTGCAGGTTGAAGTGCAGCAAGTTGTTAACTGAAACAACGTTGCTAACTGGAGCACAGTTCTTGGTCCACTGCCATGGCTTATAAAAAGTTTGCTAAATCGTCAAAGCTATGCATCAAAATAAGTTGCATCTGTGAGCCAAAAACAATGGGGAACTGGCTGATTTCAAAGGATTAAATAACTAAAACCTTCTTGTTCCATGGCTCGGGGTTCATGCGACATCAGTCCCAGATTTGAATACAGGGAAGACAAGGTGCTCCATATTTCTCATTGGTCTTTAGATCTTTCTTTCTTTCTTTTGCCTTTAGCCCCCTCCCCCACTCTCTTGAGTCACTCCACTCGGGTCTGTTCTCTAGCCTGTTCTCCCCAGCCACTCACTTACTGTGACCTCTGGCCACTGTACCATTTACAGTACATACACACACATCAGCAGAGACATGAATCTAATAGCATAGGGACCTGCGCTAAGGCACATTCTCATTTTAAAAAGCATGATCCTAGTGTTGCTCAATAATTAGTTATGTCATAAGTTATGTAACTCTGGTTACAAGTATGTTTTCCAGAATCATCTTTCTTAAGATAATTATTCCTTTACAGGGACACAATAGCCTGGAGCTTATATCCAAGGATCACTGAAGGATTACATAGAGACAATCCTTCACACTTACACTTCACTGTCCCCAGTCTCTAGTCCATCTGACTTGCATGTCTTTGGGATGTTGGAGCTAACTGGAACACTCACAGGAAACCGCCACAGAATCCACATAAAAAGGGCCAGAGCCGTGCATCAAACCTGGGTCCTCCTTCTTCTTCTGTTATGCAGCAGTGCTAACAACTGAATCTCTGTGGGACCGCTCACCACACACTGATTGGCCACTACCTAATACGCTGATGCAAGTGTAAGGGAATTTCTAGCCCATCCACAGAGAGAATACAGTGTAGGGTCTGATAACAAGCCAACTGTTCAGAATATTGAAGACAGGCAACTCACACGCATCACCTTTCAGTGAGAAGTAACAAAATACGTACTTGTCCTTACCATGATATCAATCCAGATAGATGATGCCGTTGAGCATTCCCTGAGCCCTTTCCCTGGGCAGTGATTGTCCAATTATAGGAATGGATTAAAAATGTGTGTATGTCTGCTGTAACATGAGCTGCGAATGTTTCCATGTTCAGCAAACTGTTCTACAACCTACTAATGTAACCCAGTGTGACGTTCAAGGTCAAGGAGGACATCCCACTTCCGTAGCTTGTGAGATTGTAATAAAATAGTAACGCTACATTTATCATCTAAGGATGCTGATTTCTCAGTCTCTTACCAATATATCATGTATGAAGCCATCGAGTGCGTAGACCCATTACAAGACTTTAGAAGTTTAAAAACATAGCCAGAGACAACTTTTAAAGCAACACATCAGCTAACCTTAGCTCAATTGGCTCAATGTTGGCCAGTTGTCATTGTAACAGCATTACATGTTATGCAAGGACAAGAAGATTGACAGGGGTAGCAACAGTAACTTAAGGAGCGGCAACATGTTCAATGTGAACATGGGCAACTCAAACACACAACATTGTAGCCAGTCTCATTGTTGAGATTGTCACGGTTGAGTCAACTAAAGTGATATCAATCAAACCGGGTGATCATAATACACAGTTTTCCTTCAGCTAGCCAAAGGAACTACACACACACACTCACACAAACACACACACACACACAACCACACACTCACACACACATGACCACACACAGCTACACAGCGTATCACATATGGCTTTGATAAATGAATAATGAATCTATTCTCTACAGGATTGCAATATACAGAGACCACTGCTATGACCTCAAATGCTGGGTCAAATTCACCAATCAGCTCCTTTTCAAAAGACACACAACTGTCACATCCAATTAAGCACTTAGGCACACACACAAATGATTGTATGTGTACACACAAATGCATGTACGCCTCATCTTCACATAGACATGTTATCATTAATGTTTCCCCTTTGCAAAGACACTGAATAACCCATCCTACAGCTTACTCTCATCATTGCATATTAAAACAGTGAAAAGTGTAAAACACTTACAGTAGTCTATTGTCAGTACTGACAGTTCAACACAATCGCTCATCTTTCATGCAGCAGTACATGTGGGTGCTCGCTAGCTGGAAATCATCTGAGTCCCCAGATTTTCGCTTTCTCTCAATCACACAGACGAGCATATGCACACATTTAATGAACACACATCATGAATGATTAACCAGTGGCAGCACAAGCGCAAACTCAACGCACACACACGACTGTTTCAGTACAGATAAGAGTAAAGTTGGACAAAAAAGGGAGTGCTGTACCTTTGTTTCTACCTAGTTTTTGGAGAGGAAAAAGGATCCGATGAGATAAAAGAGGGAAGAGCGTCATCACGAGCAGCGCACCAGAGAAAGACAGCAAAAGGTGGGGATAAGTTAGTCTACAGTAAGTCTGTACACTGCCAGCTGATACTTTCATGCAACATGTTATATAATCATGCACATGGTGGAGAAATGGGAGAAGGACAGCAGACAATTGACATTTCAAAATGTGAGCACTTTATTTATAAAGTCACACCAGAAAGAGCTACACATCAAGATTCATCTCTCTTAAAATGAGAGACTTGAAGCTTGAGGATGGAGCAGTAGTGTTCACTGGTTGTGTCTAGCTTTGTTTGTAATGAGGAGGAAATCTTTTTTGGACTCTTATCTCAAAGGTCAGCACTGTCAATGCAGTTTACTCAGGGATTTACTTCATGTTTGCAGGCAAATCCAGAGATTCTACGGAAAATATTTATGTGCAAATGTTCACTGTTATGAATCCTGGAGTACCGAACACAGGCAGCCCCTTAACCCTTAAACGTGTACAGTTTCTTTTGGCCGGGAAAGATATTGATATTGGACAAAATTAGGTCAACAACATCTTCAACTTCCAATGTTGAAATTAATGAATCATAAGTTGAGAATATTTTGTTTCCAGGGCCAGGAATTACATGTGATTCGTAACATTTATGCAAATATAGATAAGAATTCTTAAGAAGCTCAGAAAGTTAATTATTTGGCTATATACTGTATATACATTTTAACTTAAAATCATGTGTCTATGCACATGGGGACTACAGTGTGGTAAAGCATGAGAACAAAATGTGGTTATGGCAAATAAACTAAGGTGAAGAGGTATATATTTATAACACTTAATTGCAATTAGAGAAATATAATGTCTGTGGTTTCAAAAGGGAACATTAAATGTCACATTATGACAGGACGCTAACATCTGCATGAAAGTCTGACTGGTTACACGCCCGTCAACCACCCCAAACGTAACACAATTCCTTCATCTATGACCACACCAGTTCCACCACAAGATGTAACAAGTGCACTGCAGATTTGTCCAAAATGAACAGAACTGCAAGGACACAAGGCTGATTCTTCTTCCTGTACCTCAGCTAACTGTGACACGTTTTGCTCCTTGTTTTCCTGTGTTCCCCTTTCTGTCTCCCACACCCCTCTTATTCCTCTTATTCCTCTCTTCCTCTAAGCTGTCTCCCCTAATTCCAGTGATTTTCTTATCAACCCTCCTGCTTTTCATCCTTTTCCCTTCCCTCTCCTCCCCTCACCCCGCCGCTGCAGAGGTCGAGCAGGAACAGTGGAGTGTGTCACTGCATGTTAGCTGTGGAACTGAGAACAGTACACATTTATGTAATACACAGAAACCTGGGTGAAGCGAGGGTGAGGAGACACAGAAGCATAGAGAGAGAGAGAGATGAGGAACATGCCATGCCATCATGCACCCCCCCCTCCCCACCAACGCACACACACACACACACACACACACACACACACCCTCCCCCTTCTCTGCAGCAACGATGGGAGCATTGCAACACACAAATGCACACAGACAGGTAGTGAAGGCACAGAGCGTAACATGATGCCCCAAAGCCAAGCCAGACGGTGAGTGAACAAAAAACAAAACAACAAAGCTTCATAAAGACAAAGAACAGAGTACCTTGCTCTGCCTTCAGGTGTGCGAGGCCTTGAGGAGAAAAATTCAAACAAAGAGGGACAGAGAAATTTTGAGAAGAGCACACCAATACTACAGTTGTATTGTCATTAAACATGATTTGCATGATGTCAAACCATGGCTATCACACTAAAAGCAAAGCTTTCCCAAGTGCATCTGAAAGCTTTCTGTTGAAACAGACAAACGACTAATGAAGTATGTAAATATAAAGTGGCTCTGCAAGTTGTTTACTGAATACATGTGAATTATGATTGATATAGCTTGATTGCTGCTACTGTGTATGAATGCATAAACATGTTTTAGATTTGGCTACGTCATTTGATAACGTGGACTATGACGACCCCTTGAGACTCACCTGGTTTTCTCTGGACTGCTGTGGAGTTGTCACAGGAAAGGAGAGAAAGCAAAGAGAAGACCCACATTAACAACACACCCAAAGCTCCTTTTGCATGTAGATCTAAACATGCAAAACATAGCACTCTTCTAAGCATTGTGCTCCATGTAAGGACCAAAGAGGTGTCCCTTGACATGTCTGATCAAAACAACTACTTCAGTGTAAAGCCCTGTGGAGAGAAACCCAGAACATTTCATCTGTCCCGTCCTCTCAGGGAATCAGATTGACATCACACCTTTGGCAAACAACACTTTCACATTTTCGAATATTGTTACAGTGGCATAATATTCTGCAATTTGTATCACACAGAGGGCCTCAAACACATAGAAAAGAGACATAAATCCATGAGGATTTATGGTGTTGTGAGGTTTGTGGATGTTAGGATGCTTTCTCAGATCCATATGATTTCACCCCTCACACTCTGGCCCACCCAACTTTGTTTGAACTGCTGACCCAAATTCAGCACACCCCTTGTGGTCTCTCAGAGGAATGCTCACTGTGGGATTCCTGCATTTCCCAGCATGGCATGGCCAAACCAAAAAAGCAACACATCCACAAGCCAGGATCTGACTCGTGGATCACACCTCGTGGGTATAAAACATGCCGTCTGATTTTGGGTACATGACAGATCACTGTGCAGTCTCAGTTGTATCTGTGGTTTTATGTTGAGCTCTTATCCAGCATCCTCCCTCTTTAGTCTCAAACCTGCTGCTGTAACCTAAAATGAATATTGACGAGATGTCTGTAATCAGAGGCCCTCGAGAGCATCAAGGACTGACAAGAAGATAATTAAGCACATCTTAATCAAGACAGACAGCATTAGACATTTCAAAGTGTCAGCTCTAATACATAATACCTGATATTGGTTTGACTTAGTGTTGTGCTTTGATGTCGCCCCAGGCTACAGAGGCCCAGCCTGGATATAACGGTTCCCTCTCTGACAGCATTACATCCTTGTTACGTTTAACTAACAGAGGACATACGTATCATTTGAGAGGAGGAGCAGAGAGACAAATACTGTATACTGTGTGGTTTTTTTCTTGCCTCCTTTGGGGAGTCCAAAATGGCTGCTACTTCTCCTCCCACATGAGAAGGATGACATTGGGAGAGGAAAGGGAAGGACAAAGCATGGAAGTGGGGGGATGGGAGACAGTGGCCAGCTGATGGACAGCGGCGCAGCATCTAGCTCTCGAGAACTGAGGGACTCAGGACCCCTGAACGTATGTGCATGAAGGAGCATGTTTTTACTGACTATGCAAATGTTGAGCTAGATAAGAGTGAATATATTGTGTGTGCATGTTTGCGTGTTGTGCGCAGATAAAACGCGTTCTCTTGATGCGCCCAGAACAAACCAATGTGCTGTTGAGGACATGTGGTCCAAGCGTAATCCCCTGCTCCATTTTACCAGCAGCTTCACCACTCAAATCCTAACATCATTTTCAGCTTGGGTACGAGACACAAATGCCCTCTGCACTGGAAGCAGGCAAGTCCCTGCACCATTTTTTCCCTTTTTTCCCCCTGACCTACTTTTTATAGTAAGATTATTGTAACTGTCATTTTTTCCCATGTCTGTTTATTAATCCCCAAAGCTAAGCCTGAAGGCACCATTTTAGCACTTGCTTAACAGTTTGCTTGCCCTAGCCTTCAATTACTAGCCTTCCATCAAACCAGTGAATATTTTTGATGCAAACAGGGCCTTAAATTGTTCATTACAAATGCAGGATGTGGGATTGCAACAGAGGAGATCGTGTTGCATATTCATCAAACCTTATGCATATCTCATTGTAACTGGGAAACCCTAAGGTGGCTTCATAATGTCACCCCATTAATTTAATCGAACTGAATGAGGGACAATATCTAGATAATTACCGAAAAGATAATGACATTTGCACAGCTAATAACAGGAGCTGAATCAAGTTGATATGAAAGATGATTCCGCAGTAAGAAGTAACTTAAGAGTTATCACGTCTGAGGCTACAGCGGCGGATTTGCCTGCCAAAGTGTTGAGAGCGAGTGGGTGAGTGGTGTCTAATTTCAGCTCATTGCCCTGACACAGTTAGTCACACTGATATGTTCTGATCCACAAGGGAGGAGAGACTGAACATGTGTTTTATGGCCAACTGTTTGTGGTGCTAAGCTGCTAGGCGAGCTGGACGCTTCTGAGCTCAGAGACAGACAGGACTGTCTCATGATTATCACGGCGGTGAAATAACGATGCTTCAGCTGTAGGCTAACCCTCATGATGCAAGTATGCACACTAAAAATGTGCACACCGAATGTGGATGTCTTTTTGCACAAGTGGCACAGACAGCCTTTTTTTCACATCGCTTTTCCTCATCTCACATGTTAATTCTGCCCACTATATCCCTTCTAGGCCAGTGGGCTAGCAGGCTACTATTAGGAATGCAGCTGGCAAAATGCTTCCAAGGCCCAGTCCACTCAGTCAGTCAGCCATCTGCCCCTTTTAACAAGCAGCTCCGGGGCCTCGTTGCATTGTGAGCTTGCGCGCACGCCTTTAAATGTGTGTGTGTGTGTGTGTGTGTGTGTGCATGCACGCACGTACGGCCCGGGCCATGCAACCCGATAATGTAACACATAAATATTCACAGGTTTGACAGATTGCTTTCATTGCTCATTAATATACAGCATAATCAACAGTAATATGCCGACAAAGACAGCTGTGCTAAACAATTGTTCGCCTAAATGCTACCAAATGGTGACATTTTGATTGTTCTGAATATCTCCTGAAAACATCAGGTGCTTGAGGGTAGCTTGAACAACAAGTGTTATGGCACTTGTAGACATGTGGACATAACAATAAAAAAAATGTGCACTAGTTTGCCATTAGACAGCTTGAGTTGACGGTGGTGTTTGTGAAAGCATTTTCCAGGCAAATTAGCAATATCTGTTCTCATTATGCTCCTAATTATGTTTCCCCGTCTCTGTAGCATAATCAACAACAATCAGCCACATCCGTTAATCGAGAGGCAGAAAAGAGCAGCAGTCAGATCACATGACTACCCTTCCTGCATCGCTCTTTAATTGCTTGAGAAGAGAAGAAGATGGAGAAAAGTATGTGGGAGGGAAAGACAGACAGAGAGCAGGTACAGGGTGGTTTCTCGTCCAACACCTGACCTCCAGGGACAACTTGGGGGACAGCAGGTCTGTGGTAAACTCACTGGTCCCACTTGCTCTGCCCTGGGGCTGACATATGACCATCTCGTTCTCTGTCCACGCTATCTGGCCGGGTATCTGCACACTTTGAAGATCTTGGTTGTTTTAACGAGAGGATGTCATAGCTCATCCCCCCCTCCTCCCCCTCCTCCTCCTCCTCCTCCTCCATCGACAGCAGCATTGAGCAAATGGGATGAAGCGAAAGGGGGGCATGTCCAGTCCGTCCGCTTGACTGCTCGGCAACCAGCACATTGTGTGCTGCCCAGAACAATGCCACAGGCTAACGCTTGGGATTTAAGCTCCAAACAGCTTCGTTTTAAGCAGCAAATGATGGGACGTATTATGAAACCAAACACGGCACAACCTCTGCACAGAGATCTGAAATCCTTAGTCTAAATGCATGCTATGGTGCATATAGAATAAGCATAGCATTTAATTCATATTAACGGTATTAGACACAGTTCAAAATAGCTTGCAGACAGTGTCACAGGATTCAGTGAGCATTCCCCTGATCTTTTAGCAAAATGGAGTCATCCCTTTGCCATGTCAGATTGATTTAGATATGCAGGAAGTGGGTCAGCAGTGGAGGACATTTGACATGGGTGTGTTCACACAAAGTTATCTTTTACAGTCCATACACATGGGGAAAAAAAGAGTTAAGCATGTTTATTGTAAGAAAGATTATAATGAAATTGTGTATTCTCTGGATTACTGGTCTAAATGAGGAAAATAAAAATGTCTGTGATGTGGAAGATGCTGTACCAAGTTATTCTTGGCTTTGAGCATTATGATTTGAAAGAGGCAGCCCTTAACCAGCAGCAGGGCCAGACAAAGTAATGCACTGTACCGTAAAAGGAAATATTATTTTTATATTTCCTGGAGAGGGAGGGAAGGACCAGCGGCAACTTATAAAAATGGGTCCTGCATTATATCACTGTCAATGGGCCATTTGAGAGTATACAGAAGTATTAGCCGAGAAAAAAACTTAGTATGCCTATATCTTGGTTTGGAAATAGAACTTTGTCAAAGAGCTGCATCTCATTACAGTTCCGCAAAAAGAGATGACCTTGGCACAGAAGCAGAGGAAAACTAGATGAAGTTGTCTCTCATCCAAACACTGTGTACCTTCAGGTCACTGCACCACCTTGCAAGAGCTGAATACATTAAACGGAGAAAAGAGAACGGAGTGTTGTAATTTTAGCCATTGCCAGCGCTTCCTCATCAAAAGTAATAACTGTGAAGGCAAAGGAAATGCTGAGCACATCACCTGCAATTTAAGTTACACGTGAAATACAAAGACTTTCCAAAAGAAGCTGCGAGACCAACTACCCACAAAAAAAACATACTGATTCTATATCTTGTGTAAACTGCATTAAATATTTCAAACACATGGGAGAATAGCTTCATATAAACAATGCTACATTGCAATCAGTGCACATTGTTCAAGGTATTCCATAAGTTAAGTTAAGAAATTAAATCTAACTTTAGCAGTCTGTATTGAGATTTATGGGTTCGCAAAATACACTGAGGCCTAAAGGCCGATTACACTGACAAATTATGGATTTTAACAACATACACCGAGTGCAAAAACCAAATATCAGGGGCTGCTATATACATGTTTATTCTATACCTGGAGGCAGACAGTGCACTTGCTATTAAGTCAGAAACATTTGAAAGGAGTCCCTGTGAATGTTTTACAAAGATTGTTATCAACGCTCTGGAGCCAGCCCTCTTACCTTCAGTGCAGTATCGACCTACATATCCAGTTTTGGAGCAGTCACAGTAGGGTTCTCCATCTGCTAGAGAGCAGATTCCACCATTCTCACAGGGGTTCTCGGTGCAAAGGCCCATCATCTCCAAGCGTACTTTCTGACTATTGATGAGCGTAGGCACCTTACTCCCATAATGGAGGTCTGTGATAATTCCCTTGAATGGAGGTAGCTCACGGACAGAGGGTAGGGTGATGGCGGATGTGCGGATGTCCCCCGGGAGCCCTCCGAGGAAGAGGTCACTAACGATCTTCATAAACCGCCTCTGGGGCCGCACCTCCCCTGTCTTGGTCTGGCCATCCACAGCCAAGCCAGTCCGCAAATTGTGCCTGTTGATGGCAGCAAAGTGCCGGCGGCTGTCGTTGACCATCTTGTCAGAGGTGATGGTGGTCTCGGCGCAGTCGATGCTGACGCGAAGCTGCAGCTTACCCGCAGATACAGTGAGAAGCAGAAAGTCGCAATAGCCGGCGTCGTCGAAGTAGAGCAGCAGGCCCTCCGATTCTGAAGTCTTGAACTGAAATGTCAGGTCACTTCTGGAGCTGGCGTCCCAGCGCAGGTAGCGAGCCCACTGACCTCCAGAGCCAGGAAACTCCAAGCCTACGCTCACGCCCAGCATGGTACTCAGCAGCAAGAGGACATGACCAGGTAGGCTGATGGGATTCATCGTAGACAATAACAGGAAGCACCAGAAGAGGGATAAAGCTCAGGAACAGATCCTTAGGGTGACAATTACATCTGGTTCTGGCTGCGATCCAGGATTTATCTGCTGAATGTTATATTCCACATAGATAATTTTACTGTCAAATGCAGAATGCAATATCCGTTTTTCTTTTAGTAAGCAGATCTAATATTGATAATGGATGGAATGTAATCTTCTCAGCCAAGTCTATGCTGAGATAAAGTGAAAAATATCCAATTTCCCCACAAAGTGCGAAGGTGACAATTAGTGTGTTTTGTCAGTGATTCAGAGCTGCGTCTTGAGATTTTTCTTTCAGGCGACTTCCTGGATTGAAGCACATGACCTTCATGGTTGGTCCAGTTCCGTGCCTCATGGTTTGTCCTCCAGCTTCGGACACGACTTTGACACAACTGCCAAACAAAAAAAGATCACATTAAGCACAAATTAATGTTCGTCACTGTCAATTGGCATGAAAAAGGAGCTACCTGCAAATAAAGGAAGTGATGTGGTTCACTAATATTGAATACAAACTTAGAAGATACAAAACAATCTAAAATAAGTATTGATCTGATCTAATGCTATATCCAATGCATTAGCTTCTCAATCAATACATTATGTGTGAACTTCAAATGTTTAATTTAGTCTGACACTGTGAGATTGATTATTGAATTATGGGGTACATTTTAGGCAGCATTGTGTATGTGCTGTTACATTATATTAGCATATATCAGTGTAATTAAGTAAATTCAAATTAATAGTTATCCAAAAAAGAATAGAGAACGCAGTGCACGTTTTTGTGAAAGATACAGTCCCTTGCATTTAAACAAAACCAAACAAAATTAGTGAGCTAATAACTATAACTAAATAACCACTAATAACGTCTGTTAAAGGTTTACAAGCATTTTATCAAGTTCAATTTATACCAAATAACCATTATTAGAAGATAAACTCAAATAATGTTTCAGAGTTTTAAAGCCTTCATTTAACATTAAAATGTGCATATGGTGGTACAGACTGTTGTTGCTGATTCTGTGATGAGTGAAAATCCATCGAGGTGAGCCAGAACATGTGTTAAGCCTCAAACGTTAGCCTGCTATCTGTAAGGGTCCGCTGGGATCCTGATAAATATGACTAATTATCCACCGCCACTCTCTCTCTCATTTGCATGTCTTTGGGGGATTACAATCATAAACAGCTATTCAGAAAAATGTTGGGATGGAACCACTTCATATGCGAATCCCATCATTTTTTTTTTTCCAGTGAATGCATAATCAAATGATTTCCATCACCAAAACCGGGATGACACTGGTATTACTCACCGGCCCTCGCTTGCCACACCTGTACTCATTCAGTTCTGTTTAAATTTGCTCAGCAGAACTAGAAAGGTTTCACATGGAGACACCTGATGTGTGTGTGTACTCTTCCAGCCCTTAGTTTTGGCAGTGGGCTGCCCACCAGACAAACGCATTGTCCAATCATGACAGTAGCACAGAACCGTGCAACACAATAGGGCCTTTAACCACCTGCCCTGAATAGTTAATCTTGCTGCAGCAGGCGGGCTATTGAATTCTAGTAACTGATACCAATGCTAATGCACGCATTTGTGTCCCTGTGCAGAAGGTGCAGCATGCGTGTGTCTCTCTGACAGCTCCGGGTTGCCTGGCTGGAACATTGTCTTTGTCTTGGGAGTGAGACAGCAGAGAGGTTAAAAGGTTCTGTGTGGTGGAAATAACCCTGAACGCAGCTGTGTCAATCCGAACCAGCAACCCTGCAGGTGTGCTGTGTGCTGTCCATAAGCAAAGCTTGATATGCCCATGAAACCTGAGTGTCTCTATGAAAATTGGCCTTGCCCTCCATTCAATGTACACAACGTATTGTGTGCGTTGCCTAACTGAGGCATCAAGTGTCCCAGTGAGCCATAGATATGACAAAATGCTAACAATGCCAACATGGTCCCTCCCAGTCGGCTGTAACGGTGGCTAATATTCAATTACTTGACTTTTGACGAGCCTAAAGCCATATTAAAGCAGAATAGCGTTTAGCTCAGCCCGAACTCTCGAGGGCCCAAAAAGCAAACTGAGAAGCGGTGTTTGGTGAACATTACTTATGTTAGGTTAACGTTACATTAGTTTACCTCTCAACAAAAGCTTTTTTTTCTCTGCAAAAGAAGGCCGCGCATTTCAAAATGCAGAAGCGTTAGCTAACGTTAGCTCCTGTTCTTGATAAGAGTTTTAAGTATGCCAGAATAAACAATCATTTTCCGGGATACAAATACTCGTTGAATTATTAAATAGAGCAGGTGACCTGCACGGGACACTGACTGGCCATAAATGATGCATCGATGCATCCACGCTCGCTGCCGCAGGCTTATCGGCATGTTTTGTAATAGAGCCCAGCCCCATCACGCACTGGAGACCCCTCAAATCCCCAATGTGCTCCCTGTCCATCGCAGGCTTCAGTCCCGGAGAAACAATTTGATCCGACAGCAGTCACAGCAGTCACTCCATCTGGGAGTGTGTCCGGACCTGCTAGTCTACTGGTTAGACAACGTGAGGTTCAGGGACAACCTGTGGGCCTTTGAGGGGCACCACACGGTCACCAGCAAAAAAAATTAATAAATTTATATTTGAACATTTCCATTCATTCTTATTTATGTAAACATAGCTCTAAATCATCGTAACCATCCAAATCAGATGGTTCCTCGTGACAAATTAAATGTGGAGGGGGCTCTTACACACGAATGGTCTGCCTGCACAATGTGGCGCCACCAGGCCTTCTCTCGTGGTATAGAGTGAGTGAACACCTTCAAATAGTTCCTTCTCTAACTCGCCCAATGAACATTTCTGCAAAAATATGGTTCTACTACGAAAAAACTGTCTTTCAACCACACTTCACGCTTCAATGAGCAGCTCACAGCGTACAATATAAAAGCTAAATGATGTAACTCTATAGACATGCCATATTATTTGAATGAATAAGAATCACCTGAGATTCAACTCTGCACAGAGCAGAACAACCTTCTTGCAATAGGCTTGTCATATAGTCTCTATATATTCAAGGAGCTTTCGATCCCGCGTGCTTTCACAACATCAGTGCAACAGCCAACGTTGATATTGGTCATCATTTGGATCAGTGTGTGTAATATTTGAAATCTTTATGTGAAAGTAGTGCGCTTTAAAGGGACTATAAATCCGACCCGCAGCCCTGCACCGAGGAACAACACAGCGTGCTGCCATGTACAGCCGCGCTCCGGCTTTCCCTCGCACGGTGCCAGTCTGGCCGTTGCTCAGGGGTTTTACAAGCCCGGTGCTCCGAACATTACGAAGCGAAATGTGATCAGGCATCGGCTTTATATTGTAGATCGTAATAAGTTGGTTTCTACTTTGGTGTTGAAGGTCGTCTGGTGGTTACGGAGCTGTCCCCACAAGAGACGCGACTCAGCCAGCTGAAACTTTCCGTCGCAGCGCTCTTCACTCGTTCACATCATGTTCCTGTCACAGTTTCAGCTGATACGTCTCCGTGCTTTCCCACTAATCACCCCGCTCTTCTCTGGTTAAAGTGCGGGTGAGAACTAACCACCCCCCAAGCCATCCCATTGCGCTTAAATCCCGACCTCACCAATTCCACATCAGTTTCACAGGATAAAAGGAAGAAATTCTTGGAGAAAAACTTCGGAATCCATCAACATAAGTACATTCACAGAAGATCTAATACATGATGGATGAAACGGGATTTAAAAAAAAAAAAGCAAAAACAACGGACCGCTTTTCAGTTTTAATCTGCTCCTACCTTTTCGTGCAGAGAAACGTTCAGGATGTATGACTAGAGCAAATGATAACAATCCAGAGGAAGATTCCGTCCAAAAACCGTCGTATTTTGTATTATAGCCTGCCCAAGGCAGCGAGATGCTGATGCTGGTGATGAGGAGGTTAGTATAAGTGAGGCGCAGTAGAGGGAAAGGCAGCGGTCCTCCTTCCCCGGCTCAGTGAACGCGCATCTCTCAGCTCGGCTCACTCAGCGCAACTGATGATGGGCCCCTGGATTTCTCCCACACTGACGCTGTGACCCGCCTCCTACACCGTGCTCTGAACAGTGGGGAAGTAATCATTCAAATTGGAGAGAGAGTAGAGGGAAAATAGCCCCTCAGGACAAATTATGAATAACGAAAACTCGTTCTTCCTCATTCTTAGATAGTTGGTGTCAAAATACTTTTGCTTTTGTAAAATTGCTTCCTCTGGTCAATCTGAGAATGTAGTAAAATATCTTCCAAAAATGTCTAAAAGAGAATGCAGAGTGAATATGTTGATGTGTATATAGTGACAATCCACACGTGTTCACGTTGAGCTCGTATGGAGTTCAGCAACGCTTGCCCAACATGCACATTTCCAGCTCAGTCCAGGGTTCAGCACCTTGGACAGCGTCCGTCCATTTTGCCTGTTAGCAGTCCAAATGCCAGGGGAGCTGTCCTCGGTTCTGAACCCCTGGCAGGCGTCAAAGAGGCCAGCGGGGGTCACCGGAGACATCGGCAGTGCTCTGATCTCAAATAAAATATCCTGCTACTTGACCATGCATTTATGTTTAGTTTGTGTATATCATACAGGTTAGTGTGCAGTAGGCTGACACGTTTTCTTTTTACATTAATGCACATATATGCTAGTAATTATAATACTAATGATATACTAAGCTATTACATACAGTGTAGACTATATACTGTAAACAAATGTTTATGCCATACATGTTTTGTCATAAAATGGAAGAGGGGGCTCTATCCCATGACGTAATGGTACCAAGGTGTGGCCAACAGCCAATGATCCAGAACCTGTATGTTTGCTACAGACACTTTGTTATTGTGCATTCTTGACTTGGCAATTCATCTCCCAAAAGGATACACTTGTCCTTGTTTACTCTTATTGCATACCAATGACCATATAGCACTATCTGTATCCTCTGGTAGACTTCTGCCACTGAATTATGAGTGTTCCTGCTCTCACATAATACTCAGTGCGAACAAAGAGCTACAAGAAGAAAACACAACGACAACAACACAAAAACAGATAAAATGCACAAGAAGATTAATGTGTCAAGGAAAATAATCTAAAGAATAAATAGGTTTGTAAAATAAAATAAGATTAGACAGTATGAAAACAAAAGCATTGAAAATTGTCAAGAATAAAACAACTGTTTCAAAGCAAAATGTAGCTTATCTCCGTCCTGCAGGCCGAGGAGTGAAGAAGTGCTTTGAGACCTTTAGTGTTGAGTCTAGACTTAGGATCAGAGAGTAAGGGCCTGCCTGAGGGTTTAAACCTGATCTCTGACTTATGGGGAGCAAATAGGTCTTTATAAATCTGGGCATCAGACCAAGTTTAAACATGATAAGTGCTTGCAACCAATGGCCAGTTGCTAAATCTGGAAATACATTGACTCTCTTTCTTTGGCAAAAATTCAAATTCTAGCTGATGTACTGAGGAATAGCTCGAGGCAGGAGGGTGACTTTTGACTGAGGCAGGACTAGAGGGAGATGAGAAGAAAAGCTTCAATGACCCACTCTTGTTCTGTGAAGAAGAAAACATGGACAGACCACTGAGACCTCACAAATTCTGGAGTTAGGACAGCAAAAAAGAAAAAAAGGTTTATTTAGAACTGTGTGACGTAACTGTAAAATGATCTGGATGTACAACACTTTATTTACTGAATACAGGCCCTCAAGGCCCTTTGCACCCAAATAGATGTTTGTAGGTGTTTCAACCGATGGTGATGGGATCATTTCCAGGGTTATGTAGACACAGCAGAATATGCTTAGTTCACTACTCCTTGACTCAAGAGTTAAATGTTATCCTGTATATGTTTTCATGATTAACTTTTTATTATTTTTCTATTGTTAGCACTTTACATTATTACACGGATTAGCCGCATGCAACATGATTACGTTTGCCCTGTGTGAATACGAATGACAATAAAGTGAATCTTGAATCCTGATCAATGAATCTGTCAGGCAGGTCAAGTTTAAACGTTATCATTCTTTTCATTCTTTTGATGTGTATTTAGATAAAATGCTATTCAAAACAACAATTTAGCTCAAGATGGAGTTGTCCAAAGTATAGTCAAAACATTTGCTTTGTCAGTATTTCTAAGAAAAAAAAACGTGCAAATAGAAAAAACATTAAAAGTGTATAGGCCTAAAATTGAATTAAGAAAAAGTGTCTACAACGTGATTTTAGTTCCACAACCTGGGCACTACTTTTTAAATCCATCCATCCAGTCACTTATCTGGGATTGAGTGGGCCGCTTTCCATCAGTTTTTTGTAACCTGTGCACAACTTTTTACATTTTTTTTTTGAATAAACTACACACTTATGGATTTTGAATGAAAAGTGAAAATATCCTGTAGTATTTTGTCACGTACCATAAATGTAAATACATGTGAATAAACATGACATCTTGGCTTCGTTCCAACACGCGACCACCTGATTTGTCTAGCGCGTAACAGGAAGCGGTTGGTTCACAGAAGTCTCATCAGACACAATCAAAATATGATTACGCAAGGGAGAAACTATAGCAGACTGTAAAGACTAATGAAGAAAAAAACTGCAGGATGACATGAGGATAACTTTTTTTTTCCTCACTCTTTTTATTCAAGTTGAAATAATGTAATGCCCCAATTAAATAAAGAATGATATGCTCAAAATGATGATTGTTCAACCAAATTGTATTTTAAGGATTTTTTTTATAGCCAGTGCAGTTATTTTATTATTTTTATAAGCTGATACAATGTTTTTCTCTCCTTATTTTTTAATTAGTGTCACACATAAGTTTATTTCCTATGATGGCACATCCATGGGTTTGACAGTGACATTGTCACGGGGTCTAAGGGGCTAATTAAAACGCAAGAGTGATGAGAAGATCAGCAGCTCATAGCAGAGAGAGACAGCAAAGAGATCTCTATCTCTAGAAAAAAAATGTGTGTTACGTGCAAACAACGAATATGCACGACCTTCATAGCCCTGACAAAAATGCACTCAAACAAGAGGATCTCTTCCACAAATAAATCACAAAAATCAAAGACGATAATGCCTCAAGCTCTTTCTCACACATGGTGTTCTACCCGCTTTTCCTCTGTGCTAAAAGGCATAATAAATGAATTATTTCCCTTTGATAACATCTTCAAACTGAATACAACACAAGCCTCTGGTTTACTTTAATAACACCCCAGCTACTTGTTCTGTAAACATGAAATTAATTTCCAGATGCCACAACAACTGTTGTAATATTCACAATGTATTATTCATGGCAGGATGCAACATTTTGTATTATTCATGTATGAAGCATATTCCTACTTTGTGTAGGGTGGCTTGGGACCATGCTTAGTCATCCCGTTGAGCAATTGTAAGCAGTAGTTGTGTAGTACATTGCTCTGACATGTGAGCACGCTCTACCATCCGAGACGTGACATGCTGACCAGGCAGGCCAGCAGGGGTTCCTCACATCTTAGGTTTGAACTCTCAGAGGTTCTTTCTCTCACTATTTATATTCCCCTGCTCTTCATTCTTTATACCTTAATTATTTTTCGAACTGACCATTTGCCTAAATCCCCCCATATAAAAGCAATTGTCCAATCACAGCTTAGCAACCATAACCAGGCATGCAAGCTTGACGGTTGAAGCATCTTCCATAGGAATGTAATAGGAGTACTACTTTAAGAGTTTGGCGGGTGGTCTCTCTCTCTCCCAATACCAATACCTATGTATATATATGTATATATATATATATATGTATATATATATATATATATATATATATATATATATATATATATATATATATATATATATATATATGGAATTGTTAGATCTACTGGGAATCATCTCCTGAATCGGCAACTCCCATCTGCCTTATGGAGCTTCATATTGAGTTTAAGCTCATTGTTTAGCTGTCCAGTGCGCAACTTTTTTGTTAATTCTCACTCTCAGCTTGTTCTCGACCTCTCACTATTTTGAGCCAAAAAGCCCCACACAGTGGAGTCTACAACTAAATAGCAAGATGTTTCCCCCAGGAGTTAGAGAACAAAAACAGAGCTAAAAGGACAGTGAGTTGAACTTAAATTCACCAGGTAGCCAGACAACTCAACTTTAAATTGATAATAATGTTGCTTGAAAATGCTGCATACGTAAACAAGCTATTAAATATGCCATTATAATTATTGCAAGTCTAAAACACAGAGGCTAACTAACTAGCTAGCTACTGCTGTTTCTTTATGTCCATGTGATCTCATCAGCTGGTGAGGATGATGATCTTTTACCGGCAACATGCAGCTTTAGCCTCAGTCTGTTAGCAGAATGCCACCTATGTAGAAATCAAGCTCATATTTAAAGTGGTACTGTAAATAGTTAATAATAGTTGATCGTCAACTGACCTTTTTTGTAGCTAGCTAGCTACAGCTGATAAATGGATGTTCACCCACCAGAAACCCTTGAAATGATAGGTCTAATGTTCTCTACCTCTGTCTAAATTCAATTGTTTTAACCATTATTGAGAATTCCAAACGGTAAATGTGTGGCATGTGTGCTGTGTGAGCGCAGAAAGCTTGACAGATGTAGCAGCAGTAAACAGGGAATGGGTTTAGCAAATGGTTATTCCACTTTTCCCTAATCCCAAATCTTTATCTTGCTCCCTAGCTATTGGTCTCCCCCTATCTTGTCCCTGGTTTTTTGTGCAGACATTGAAAGGGAGGATCCTTTCTCCAAACACACACACACACACACACACAAGCACACACAGTCAGTCATTTCTAAAGAAACCCTGTGCTCTCAGCTCAGGGTTTTTACTGTCCAGCTCTCTTGCTAGACCAGTGGCCTCGTGGTGCCCCTGTCTGCCCCGATAGTGGGAGGTTTGAAGTGGAGTTTGATCTTCAGCTGACTCCTCTCTGCATGATACTAACTGGAGCATCATAAAAGGAACTGTGCTCAGCCTCGTCCATTTACTACAGATACAGCACACAAGCTACTAACCTAGCCTTCAGTTTGGCCATGGCTCATAGTTTAACCACAGACCGATGACATGTTGTCTATTTCTGCTATTTGGGGCTATTTTGCTTCCATGACCATTCTTTCAGACTGGTGGAAAGAAAACATCCAAAATACACAGGTACACACATGTTTATTCATTTTACTACATTGTGTATTTGTGTCTGTAGATTTCTCCTAAATTCACCAAAAGTTCGCAAAAAATAATGGCAATTATTATTAAATTTAACATTTCAAAAAAACCTATAATACCACAAAAAAATAAAATAAATGGTCTTAATGTTAGTAATCAACTGGGGAAGTTATGTTTGCCAAATGTAATAAATTTGATATCTTCTCAAATTATTTTATTATTTTTTCTCAGACTGAGCTAGAAACTTTAATTTCATTAGCACTTACATACACAAAACTTTACAGTTTATTTTGTTTGTTCATCATTCGTAGCCTAAATGATAAAACATGTTATTCTTAGAAACAGGGATTTTTGTATTTTTTGTATTCAGGGTTTGATACAAAGAGATCCAAAACTCTCTGTAACTCTTTGACTGAAACAAGAAACAATAAATGTCAATACAGCTGTGTGTTCAGATTTCTGTTATGGAAATATATGCAAATTAGAACACATTTGATAAGTGCATATTCAAACACACATTTTCAGAAAACATAATTGTTTTTTGAAATTTCTGAAATAGTTTCATGGTGGTATCTGTTTAATTGTGTACTCTTTATTGACTCTATTCACCTGAGTGAACCGCAGTGGTGCAGCATTCACAAACTATCTTTTTTTAAGGGAAATCTGGTCGTAAAATAAATTAAAGGTGATAAGCATTAAGGACAGTAGATACACATTCCATAATACAGCCTATGAGAGCAACGTTTCTTCTCAGTTACAGTTGTGTTCAGGCTTTCAATTCCATTGAGTTTATTTTGTATAAACAGCTTTTAATCTGCTCTCACAAGTCAGTTCAATAGCTGCAGATTGTTCTCAATTTTTTTCCATGACTAGGGTGCAAGAAAATAAACGTTCCAAGCAAATGGCCATGAAGTCAAATGAGACTGATAATAGTGAAGACGTGGATACTATGATGACATCGGTAAAGTTGATCCAATAAGGCTTTGTGAGTTCAAATACATCCATCTTGCAGTCTCTGTCGGCTAATGATGACGAGGCCTCAGCGTACTGTGATAAGAATAGGACAGTGAGTTGCTTATGAATCATACAGAGATGTACAAAGTGGAGAAATCACACATAGTAATAATATTGCAGCTTCATATTAATATATTAATTCTAATATATTCAAAATAAAAGCCGTATTTTAAAGTGAAATATGCAGTTATAGCTCGGAAACAGTTAGTTTAGCACACACTTCCCTGACTTTCTGAAAGAAGCACAATCTGCCTCCCAGCACCTCTAAAGCTCACTAATCAACACGTGAGAGATCATTTGAACAAAACCTGAAGTATTAGATAACAAGTCCTGGTTTTCTTTTGCAGAGCTATTAACTGCTACTTTCAGTCTTTATGTTGAGGTATATCTCATTTGCTGTAGCTTCATATTTAATGTGCATATCAGTGGTACTGATCTTCGCATCTTTGACTTGGTAAGAAGGCAAATAAACAAACTTACTAGAAAGTCTAACATTTCTTTATTTTCTCTTAAGTTCTAATAGCAGCATTCCACCTTTATGACACCAAATCAATATGCTAAGAGTCCCCACGCTGAAGGTGTCAATGTTATGTGATGAATGTGTGTGTTATTCCCACTACTGTAACCAATACATTTCAACAAGCCTGCTGCCGGCGGGCACCACCTGCTATGGGACTATCAATAATCCATGAGCGTCCTAATAATGCTGTATCATGGTTTACCACCTCCACACTGAAGGTCACATGTGTTTTCTCTCTCTCTCTCACACACACACACACACACACACACACACACACACAAACAATGCACAATGCAGATTGATCCTAATTGCACTTATTTTACCTCAAATCCCAGCTGCCTGAATCACTGAAAAGATCGTTAGAGGGTCAAAGTGATTACACTATCAAGGACATCTATTAGAATCCAATTTGGCCGGGTTGGGTCCTCCAACAGACCCAGCTAACCTCCTTAATGGACATTCATTTATCTCCCCTTGTCTGGGAGCTGTTGCGTGCGAGTTCCGCCGCATTGGTGCTAAACAGGATAGATGTGATATTTAGATCAATAGTTCCGGCTTATGGGGAAAAATGTGACGGTATACAGATGATAAGAGGGCAATATTTCATTGTAAATGTCAGTGTAATGTAACCATCAATGCCCAGGGTAGGGGACTGTGCAAACACTATACTGCATGGTATACTGTATACTCAGCAACCTATAGAGCACGACACATGAAGGCCCTCCTCCCTCTCACACGGGTGGGAATCTATTTAAATAATGAGAAGCACATGTCAGGCTTGGTTATCTTGACACATGGACTGTAGTCTGAACACCTATACACATCTGAATGGAGAAAGAGAGGAAAAAGAGATGGAGAGCACACTCACTGCACTGCAGGGTACCTGCATTTTCTTTTAACCACATACCTCAAAGCCTGAATAGTTAATCATCAGAGAGGTGCCTGTGCCGCTAATGCTGCATCACTCACCGGCGTCACCATGAGAGAAAGTGGTGCTCCGAGATGAGATCTATCAGTCTCACCACAGGTTTCCAATGTGCCATTTGAAGCATATACATGTTGGTAGGTGCTTGTATTAAAAATATGTGAGTTTATTTATAGAAATTGTAGTAGTTGTTGTAGTATGGATGCTCCTAGTACACATTAAACTGTGCATATGTCACAGTCCACCTGTAAAAGGTGCATTCTTCACCTATGAGCCATCTCAGTAACTTATATGAGAAAGCACAAACATGCCCATCAACCTCAGACCAAACCTCACTGCAACTTTCTTCTGCGCTATGTTTCATCTATTAAACCTATATTCAGAAAGTCAAGGAACAGAGCTAGACATTGTAGTAGGCTTCATCAATGAGCTGTTGTGGTAAAACAAGTGTACATCTTTCGGTTTTACATACCTGTCATCATCTCTGGAAGTCACTATATCTGTAACAACCCTTGGGAACACATTCCTGCTAGCACAGTCACAGGAAATCGCTATGTTCAGACCGACAGTATGGACTCCTGATTGTATCACCTCCACCACAGATTTCAGAAGCAATGGTAAAATGAAAGATGGATGTGGGTGTCCTGGTGACTCAGGCCATATGCTGCAATGATCTTCGCTTCTGCTGGATAACAAGTTCTGGTTTTCCTTTGCAGAAAGCCAGTCTAGCTATTTCCCCCTACTTTCAGTCTTTATGTTGAGCTAAGGTATATCTCCTTTGCTGTAGCTTTTATTTATACAATATTTATTGTTATCTAATCCTTTCCACAACACTTACCTTGCCGTCTCTCATCCGCTCTCTCCTGAGCCATCTGTGGGAATAAAATGTAATCAATGTTCAAAATAAAAGACATAAAACATAAAACAAAATCCAAAATAAGGCGTATTATTAGAATGGAAGGTTTGAGTTATTTATTTACTTAGAAGATGCTTTAGCCATCATTAAAAACATGGTGTTATTGTGATTAAAATAGGTTATCGTTTTAAAAGAAAAGGTTACATGTGAACTAACATGCACATCTTGCTAATGCCAAAGGTTAAGTGCACATTTACTTCATGTCAAGGTGAGTGTAACAGGAAATAAAAGCCTTGATTTCTAAGTGAAATATTGCTTTGAGAGTAGCGTCTGATGTCTCGGATCCAGACGGGCAAAGGTCCTGGCAAGACTACCCCACCACCTGGGTACATCCGCACACCCTGACACCTGGCAGAGCCGACTGTGCGATACTTAAGAGTTTTAGACTAAGGCCAGGTGGTTGCACGAAGAGAGATCACACACGCAGGCAATCTCGTACTCGCAGACAAATGCAGTTCAGCACAGTTACCTCACGCAAATAATTCATGTGAGCCAGATGCACTGCACACCGTGTTGCACATGCATACAAATGCTGCTGCTCACGTTCATGCATGCTCTGTATTCTTGTGAAGGTGAAAGACTTCATACCAGACATTACGTTGCATATTAGTCTTTACACCAACTTTAGGTTCATGGAGAAAGATAATTTATCTTTTCCAAATTATTACGGTTTCACGAAATAATCTTATTTACTAGCTCTCCATTGATGTCATTGACAAACAAATATAGTGAGCATCCTTACTATACTGTCATTACGATATACTATGTTGGTACTGGGCTAAGGTTCAAGCCCAGAGAAGGTTACAGCATATGTTATGTGCAGCCAAGCTTGTAAAAATGAAAGATGGTTCATCTTGGTGCCTCAAACTTTTTGTGCAGGAAAAGAGACAAAGACCGGCCTCCAGATTTGGAGTAAGGAGACTGACAAAGAGAGAGAAAGACAGACACAGAAATATACAATGAAGCCCTCTACCCCTCCTAAAGGACTTCAGAGGCAGTGGGTGAAACAAAAGCAGTCGCAGAGGGACAAACAAAGTAATGAAAGAGTTTGAAAAAGATGACACATTTCTTTCATTTGCCGAGAGAACGCCTGCTTATGAAAGCAATGTACAATGTAATGCTGAAGAGTGATTTTTTTCTTTTGTTCTTCCTTCTAGAAATCATACGGCACATAAATCATGTGGACATTTCTTTATTTTCACCATGCACGCACCACTGCCATAGGCTTTCAAGGGGGAGACCATTTGTTTTTCAAGGGACCCTTGGAAAAGTGCTTTGATGAACACCAGAAAGAGAACACATTTGATTGAAGTTGCCCCCCTTTGGATGATACAGCCAATGCGTATTAGAGTAGGGGGGCCACCATATCTTATATCAATTGACTCTTGGGTATGTTAGAGGTGTAGTGCATCAGGGAAAGAGGAATCCCACTGCACCCAGTCTTAAACAAAGATGTAGCTACCAGTAATACCAGCTCCACCGTCTCTCTGTCTCACTAAGACCAGTTCATTCATATTCCCTACCTTCCATCTTCAAGGCAATCACTCATGTCTCGGTCGTAATGGAAGGTACAGCAGTCACTTCGACCTAGTGAGAGGGAGCTCCTATTATTCCCTCATTGCGTTGACGGATGATTCCTGGATACGATAGAGGGAGAGGGAGATGGAGGGAAAGAGAAAGAGAAAGAGAAAGAGAAACAGAAACAGAAACAGAAACAGAAACAGAAACAGAAACAGAAAGAGAAAGAGAAAGAGAAAGAGAAACAGAAACAGAAAGAGAAAGAGAAACAGAAACAGAAACAGAAAGAGAAAGAGAAAGAGAGAGAGAAAGATAATGAGAGAGAGAAACGTAATGTCGAGAGAGAGAATGGCAGAATATAAGAGAGAAGGGTAATGTTCGGGCTGCTAATATTTGCTTTCAGATTTGAAATAAAGCTGCTGCGGGGAGATAGGAAACAGATCAATCAATGTAACGAGAACAGGGTTAGCATTCTAGGTCTAGGCAGGTGATTTGTCTATGGGCTGAAATGGAATTGGACATTCACACAGGAATGGTTATGAATATGGAACCAGGCAGTGACTTTGAAAATGACACAGTTCAGAATGAAGCGCTTCAGTAAGCCACAGAGACTGCAGTAGGAACAAGTGATGTAGTCCTCGAGGCAGCCATTTTCCAAAGCCTTTGTATAAATTCCTTGCGAAGGGTATAGGTTCACCACCTTTGGGGTTTTACTTTCTTCCTCCGAAACACTCGCTGATTTCGCAGCTCTTGGAACTTGAACGCTTTTACTTTATCCCAGAAAAAGATTGTGTTCTTATATATTTGCAAACGTAAAGTTTGGATGCCTTACACTCTATGAATACTGAGACGGTCAGTTGAAAGAATTATTGATCACTCCAATTGTTCCTCATGTCGATATCTACTGGCCATGAGGAAGGCTCTTCCTAATGTGACTACATTGTAAAAGATAGTGTGAAAAAACAGTGTGGTCTCTGTGCAACAATGCATTCTAGAATTCAGCTTTAAAGGTAATGAGTGAGAAGGTATAGTGTGTCCAGGACAAAATTCCCATTGTTTCCCTGGACGTTGTTGCTGAGCTGTGACATGGATATCTCATAGTAATCATATGTAGGCTTGCAGCTCAAACACAGCATGAACCATAAACCTACACACAACTACCATGGCTAACAAACCCACTCGATTTAGGACTCAAAGTCAGACTGAACTTTTGAATTTGCACAAAACAAAGGCTTGTTCTTACACTGTCGATCTACAACAGAATTGCCTCAGGCTAATATTAAGAGGAGGAAGGATTACAGAAACCAACAACTCTTTCAGTGTACAAATGGCATGTAAGAATTCTTTTGAAGATATGCTTGAAAGAAACTCCTTCCAAGCAGGTCCATAGTAACTATGGATAGTTACCCGGCCTCCTGCATACTTTGCCCTGCCTCCTGCCTCATGGGCCCAGCCTCCTGCTCTGCCTCTTGCCTTGCTCTCCTGAAGGTTTCTTCCCTTTTTTCCCCTGAAACGTTTTTTTTCTATTTTTTTGGGAGTTTTTCCTCAGGGATGTCGTATGTGTACAAATTGTAAAGCCCTCTGAGGGGAATATGTCATTTGTGACTTTCGGCTATACAAAATAAACTGAATTGAATTGAAGTAAAGAACAGAGATGAAGTCAGCCAGGCTAGCGCAATTTCAATTCAATTTATTTTGTATAGCCCAAAAACGAAGGAGGCCAGGCCTTTGAGGCAGGAGGCACAGATATGTAACTGAAATGTAACACAGGACAAGTGCCAAGGGAGAAACAGCATCCAGAGATTGGCAAAAGGCAGGTTTAGTGTAAGGCAGTGGTTCTAAAAATGTTTCACTCCCCACTTTGGAGGAATAAAAATGTTTATGCCCCACAACAAAATTGTAACAAAATGGTCCAAGGTGAATCTTTATTGAAATAACAACTTGACTCCTATCTGTGCTTTTTCAAATAACAGAATAAAGAACATTGCAATCACTTTCAAGTAAACCAGATTGCTCAGAAAAAAAACAAATAAAATCACGTAACGCTGATTTCCTTTCGCCAGTAGGTGGCGCTATGACAATGTGAACATTTCTTCATTTGAATGTGGTCAAGCTTGGACCACGTCAAGGTCGTTCAACGAAAAATCACCATTTTGATAACTTTTTTATCTTAAAGGTCTTCAGATCACCCTCGACCACATTTGAAGTTGATTGCGAACATTTTGTAGGAGAAGTTCGTAAGAGCACAAATGCTGAAAACTGGGATTGTTTTTTAAAAAGCCCAATTTGACCTAATTAATGTAGCGCCCCCTAGTGTTTAAATGGCATGACAATGTCGAGGTAAGTTACAGGATGCAATGTGCACATACGCTGCAAATTTGGGGACATTAGGCAAAATAGTTTTGAAGTTATGAGTATTGAAAAACAAGTCGTGCCCCTAAGACGTTCATTGGTCCATATGTCCTAAATACAATGAGATAACCGTTGTTGACGTTGTTGATGATATAGCTTCAATGATGATCCACAGAAAATTTGGTATGAATCGGATCCACCAGCAGAGTTTAGAATAATGTGTTTTTCACAAAATTAAAAATGGCAGAACATTTTGGTAGGCGGAGTTTATGGTTCTGGGAGGCTTTTTTGTAGAGCAGGTGGAGATGAACATGTGTGTCAAATTTCAAGTCAATCAGACATACTAGCTGAGGGGCGTCACCTGTCCAACTTCTACTGCCTTAGAGAGACATTTTTTAAGACACAAATGTGACACCTATATAAGATGTCTATTTTCACCAAGCCTGACAAGTGTGCAATATTTGGTGAGTTTTGGAGTATAGCAAGTACTCCAAATATGCGTCCAATTCCGTCCTTAGAATTTCAATAGGGTCCTCCCGGACTGACAACTTCAGTGCTCGGACACTAATTAGTGCAGATATCTGTGAGCCATCACGTTTTATCAGTATTAGTGGCTGCAATGATCCTGCTTTCCACTACAAATCTTTTTAAAACGGGGTTGCAGGCTTGATACGGCCTCTCTCAATTCATGCTCAATGTTGATCTCACAGAGGTAGGATGTGGCAAGTCGCCAAGAATCTTGCACAAGCGTAACCTGTTACCGGCGTAACTTAAACATTTACACGAAAGTACAGGCATTTCAACATGTATTTATTATATATATATATTCTGCATTTCCCCCTGAACCCTACCTGTAATATCACTACACCCCACTAGACGGCGAACCACTAGTGTAAGGTAAGGTTTGGAAAGTTCCATTATAAAAGGCCTTAAAGGAGTTAAAGAGGTCTGAAAGGTTCCATTGTAAAGGGCACGGGGGTAATTGAAAGTGTTGGAAGATGAGGTGTGGCACGTGTCACCTTGACAAGTTACACATTTTAGCAAAGATTTGTTTTATTTCTTATGAATTCAGTGTTTGGTTAGTAAGAGGAAGGTGTGCTACTTTCACAAGGTAATACTTTTTTCACACTTTTCACACCTCTTCAGGATACGATAATACTGTTGACAGAAAGATATTATGTGTGGTTGTGTGATTGTCAGAAAGCACACATGAGCAAGTGTGGTCCCACTTGCAATGGTGTGTGATGTTTGTTGCCATTAATAAATGTCAAAAGCACAGGCATAGTTCAGTATGAAACAGAGCAATTTAGCGCAGCCAGTTAGTTGTTGAATCACACCTATTCAGCCCTAAATCAAGCCGTGCCCTATGAATCAGCTGTGCCCTTGTGATTCATTGCAGCTGATTTGGATCTGAAATGTCCTTCACTCCCACTTACGCTATCTGATTGGCTTTCTGATGTAGCTTCCTCCCATCTCTCTCCCATTTGTCTGATGAAGAGACTATTGATTACTCATGCAAACAGATGAACACAGAAATAGTGACAAAGAGAGAAATAAACATACAAACCGTAAACCTAAACGTACAGGAAGTAAGTGTATGTGTGTATAAACAAACACTATTTAACTGAGATTACTTCTTTAAGTTTACATATTTACACAATGTCTCCTCAGTTCACAAACACAATATTGCATCAAAATGAACAGAAAGATAATCTGTAAAAGGACCAAAGCAACACTGTTCTCAACCCTGTTTCTGGGGATGCGTTCACTGCCATAAACTAAACCTTGAAGAAGTAGCTCTGGTAGTGCAGCCAGACTTCCAACCCACAGGACTTTATTTAAAGAAATCTCAAAGTTTAAAAGTTACCAAATATATCAACTTGAATTTGGTAAAAGAATATTTATATTTGATAGAACGGTGAAACCAAAAAAAAAACATATGGACTCTTGGGTTTGAACATTACATAGCTTCAATGAAGGAGTTGTAACAAGCAGATACAGAATACATATTTATGTGATGGTGTCAAACTGAATTGCAATACAAATATAAATACATAAACAGTAATAAATATACATAATATAACTTCCTCCAGATTGATTTTCTAAAATAAGAATCCAAGCTGAATGTTAAAAACTGACGTATTTCATTACATTCATCCGATGTTGTCTGTGTTCCCCTCTGAGTTACTTCTCTCAGATTAACCCCCCCCCCCCCCCCTCCCCCCTTCTCACACACCCACACACACACACACACACACACACATACATACACACACACTCGTCCTCACTCTCCTCCCTCTGTAGTCAAACCTGTGTAAGACAGGGCTGTAAGAGAGCTGATCTCCTTTGATTCTCCTGGACTAGGAGGAGACAGACAGAGAGAGGGAAGAGGAGGATTCACTCCCCAACATCCCCAGTCCTCTCATCCTGCCGCCAGAGCACAGCTGTTTCCCTCAGAACTTCTGTATTCTTCCCAGGGCCAGAGAGATGTGGGTGAACGAGAGGGGGGAGAGGGTGTAAGGCAGGCAAGAATAGGCTCTGCATACAGACAGGGAGAAAGAAAAAGGGTAGAAGAGTCCGGGATTAGACACAAACAGAGATTTGAACAGCCCCATACTGTTTAAATTGAATGTGTGGCTTTTAATAGAATGAACAGACCTTTGGTTGTGAGTCACATGTGCTCCATGGCACCATTTGAAAATATTGTGAGTATATATTCAGGAAAGTGGTTAGATTAAATAGCTGTTATTAATTATTATTACAAGTCAGGGACCTCTCCTGCTGTATATAATTTACTTAAGCACCTTTTGTTTTTGGCAGCACCCGGAGAGAAGAAGTGAGAGGGGGGAGCAGGAGACTTCTGCTTCTTAGCCGCAGCTTCTAATTGATTTGGTTGCTTAATCCCTCTCGGATTGAGTCGGGGAGAGAGCGCAGGGTGATTGAGGCATTTTAATTCCCCATGTGCGACGTGGCAGCAGCATGGAGGTCATTTAAATTGAATGTGGATCAGTCTGCGCTTATGTTTAGTCTGAAGAATTGGCTCCTAGCTAACAGCCAGGACTCTCAGTTCTTTAGGACGGATCATCAGCGAGGCCATCGATTTCAGTCTGTTTGTTCGTGCACACATCCGACGATGTTGCGTTTTGCAGCTGATAAAGTAGACTGGAGCAAATATCCATCAAGTGTACATTTTCACACTTGTGTTCCTCCTTACCACGCGTTACAGTGCTAACCCATCCTTTTCCACACGGCTTCAGATGAGCAGAGCAGCTAACTTCTCTGGCAGTGGAAGAGAATATCTACGGCAGAAGTGACTATGGGTCTCTTGACATTATGAGGTTAAGCACAAAAGAAACACATATTAAGGCTTAGCTCTGGACTAATATTGGAATGTGACCATGAAAGACATTTCTAATCTGCTCAGCCAAAATCACATTAACTCGCCTCATATACTTTCTCCACACTTACATAGCCGGGTCTGGGAACATTTTTAATAAGAAACTTTCCTCTTTCTACTCCGGCTGGTGAAGGGGAGGACGAGGAATACAAGAAAATGCTTCCGCTCTAAGTAATCAACGCTGGTTTTTGGAAGCAGGGTGAATATTTTTGCACACTTGAGCATCCATAGATGGTTTAAAACAAAGCAGATTTACCCCTAATAAACAGTGTGGTCACTTTCCTCAGGGCAAAGAAAAAACACCAGTCCATACCAAACATGAAACAGCTCTCCGGGCAGGAATACAAGAAATGGCACCCTCCTGAAATGTGAATCCATGCAGGACGCTAGAAGACAGATGATTGGCTGTCAGGATCTCTCTAAGACTCGCTGATCATCACACCGAGCACGCAGACTCTCTCTCAGGTCCCCTGGGGGGTTGTGAGAGCTCGGTCTACACAGCAAGGGAAGGAGAGAGGAGTGGGAATGAAGAGGAGGTCATTGGGAGCTGCTTTATGGAAGAGAAGCATATGGAAATGATGGCGGCACATATGATCAACTAGAACAGCCTGTACTTAAAATTCTTAATTACAGTGCAGGCACTTTCTACCCAAATGTTACATTTACATAAGTGTTGATCAGTGGGTATCACAGAGGTTTGATAAACATGCCCCTTTCTGTCACTATAACACACGTTTATGCTGTCATGGTCACATAATGAGCACAATGAGATATTTCCAGCACTGCAGACCCACACTTACTGTTGAGGAAGAGGAAGCCAACACCCGGCTGCACATGCTCTTACTGTCGAGGCACAAAATAATCTGATTGCTTGATGTCTTGATTCTATTACTACTTGATTTGAAAAGATGCATTCATCTCATCAGCCTCGATCACTTTTGTACTCTGGGTTGAGTCTGTACACAGCATGTGTTATCAATCAAAGCTTTATGTTACAGATGTCAGAGGAATAATATGAGGAGAAGGGACTTTCTACTATTTGATATTCTTTGGCACAAAATAATCAAAACTGTCTTTCTGTATGTTTAATTTCACTGTTTTTGCAAAGTAACACAGTGTGGTTTTAATTAACATGCGTTGAAGCAACTATCAAGCTCGCATTCGACCAATGCAAACTAGCATCCTGCCAAAGCCCTGAAAGTTGAACAGTAGTTTCATGGGTAGTGATATCAGAGGTAGATATTGTGGCTGTGATAATAGCTGTTGGAGTGCCAGCAGTAGGCCTCCAGATAGGAGTCTGCATGAGCTATTCCAAAATAGAGCAAAAGCAGATAAGGCTCTAATCTCAGTAATAGCAGAAATGGCTTTTCCGTCCCCATGGAAACGGATGAGGGTCAGTAAGCTATGATTGTCCTGGTGTGAGCCCAAACAACAAAATGGCTGGGAGGCAGGAAATACTGCTCTCCTCAGAGTGCATGTTTTGTTTCTCCAGCAGCTGGAGAATTTGAAAGTCTCTCCCAGTTTCAACAGAGCACTTGATTTGTCTGTTTTTCCATCTTTAAAACTAAAGATGCTCTTTTTCACTGTATGAGACAACACACATGACCAGGCACAGTTGGATAGATTGTGCCAAAACTTCACCTTAGACTTGCTGGACAGGTGTTTATGTTGTGTGTACACAAAGGCATGCTTCAGCTAATATCAAACTACCTTGAGTGATACATTGGACTGCAAATGTATATCACCATAACAGGTAATGAAACCAATTGCCAACAGCTGTGATGCAATTGAGACATTGTGGAAAGTAAGAAGTGGGGATATATATATTATATATAAAAGCTTTTAAAATCCTGCGGGTGTAATGTGGAAATGTAGTCAGAGGCAAATGTTGTTTCCATAAAAGAATTCAAAGATCCAATTATGTCTTTCATACTTGGCTACACCAAGTGGCTCAATCACTCAGAGAACAGAAAGAAATGGAGAGCATCTGGGAAGGATGTAAATAAGTAAAAAGAGGGAGTTACAAGAGGAGTATGTGAAAGAGAAATTAAAAGAGATTGTGAGTGACATCACTTTTTTTTGGTAAGCACAGACCTGGAATTAATCAACAAGAGATGCCATTAATCTGGATGGACTTTGTGCATTGTACTGTTTCCATTGTGAGCTCAGACCCACCACCAACTCAATTACTGCATGCTTAATTCAGCAGTGGCCACTTCATCAGACCCAAGCTTTATTATTCACAGGAACGTTTGGTTTAGCACGGCGTTTAGTTTTAATTGGGTGAACATTGAAAGTCACAACTACAAACATATTACCTTTGTGAATCATCCTTTGTTACATTTGTTCAAGCATGCAGGGCTACATTGAATTGTGCCACTCAAAGGCTACAGTATACAGAAACAAACAATCTTTGTGCATTCACAAATGGATTCCAACAAATATGGAGAACAGCGTGCTCACTGACTACAACAGGCTTGTACAACTACAAGGACGGTAACAGACAGCGTGCGGTCCATACACACTAATGTGATCTGAGTTGATTTAGCTATTTGTAATACAGTATGTTTCATGCAGTGTTAAATCAGAAAGAAGCACTGAAGATGGACTGACCTAAAAGTATAATATATGAAGACAAATATTAAATTACAGTGGGAGAAGAGTCTGCTTCCTCCCCGGAGTCTTTGTGACTTCACGGCTCATAGGGTCCATTGGACCTGGAGGTGTCTGATGCCTCCTGCCTGGTGAGCCGGCCTCCTGCCTTGGCCCTGCTGATGCACCTAACATAACTAAAGTCACATAGAACTTCATAGTGTGAAGCATAAGGCCCCTGACTAAGATGTATTATAACCAATTGGGAGTTGCTTGGACTGTTCAAACCAGGTGTGAATCTTTACTCTTTTATGTTCACTATCTTGGACTTTTCATCAAAGAAACAGAAACATATTTTCTTACACAGTTACTCATCTTTTGTACTGATTTCAACGTAGAGACTTCAATGCCCAGTCAAGCCTTAGATGTGCTCCAACTTCCAGTGATCTAATATTGTCACTGAAAATGAATGTGACTTTTGAGATGGAGGCACATCTTTAGTTATTGACTTAACTTGGTTTCCCAAAACACAATAACACAATGTTTGTCATATTTGAACATCCTCTGGGCCTTTCTCACTCCAAATCAATGGAACTAGGTGTTAAAAAGCTGGGTAAGAGAGCTGACTGCACATGGTTGAAAGCAAAGGAAAGTTGAACCACAAAGGAGACATGAGTAATCAGAGTGAAGAAATGTCACTTTGGCTCCTGCCGCCTTTTGCATTGATTGGATGGAGACATAATTAAAAGTGACAGCTGTTCAATCAATAACAATCCCCTCCGCTCACCCACGTGCAGGACTGCAGACCACCCTCTCAGCACCATCTTTCTCTGTATTTCACTCACACCACACCACACACACCTCTTGGTGGTGGACTGCATAGTAGTGATTGGGAGCGTGACCAAACGTGTCATGCAGCAGCAGCAGACATTATGTAAGGGAGTTATCCCTGCTGAGCTTGTTCTCTTTCTCTCTCTCTCTCCCTCTCTGTTATTGGCTCTCACCTCCAAAGGGTGGGAGTGAGAACTCAGCAAAAACAGCCGGAAAACACCCATGAACAGCTCATGTTGGATCTCATGTTTGATCTAAAAGCGTCACACATGCTCTCATCTCCTCATGCTTCCATATGTCATGAGGCTCATATCAACACCTTGGCATTTGGGTTGAATCATAGTGTGAAAACAGCGGGGAAGAGGCACAGGATGCGAGACGTGTTGTGCACATTTCATAATGATTAAACTGTTAAATTGCCATGTTATTTTTTTGTTGTCAGAATTATTCCAGTTTTTAGAACTATTTTGGGCAGTCAGAATAGCAGTAGCGCCAACTGTACAAGCATACAAAGAACAATAAGATGCTTTCTCCCAACCTACTCATTTTTCATGCGTTTTCCCAACAAAAGCCAGCAATACATTTCTGCTCATTACATTGTCGTGTCACAGGCTGTGCCCAGGGTGGGGCAGTGCAAGAGAGCTGAAAAAACAGGCACAATCAGAAGGTTTTAAATGGGGAAGGTTTATTGGTCCATGCCACAGACAACTCAGGTGATTCCTTTAAAAAAAATGTTTTAAAAGTCCATCAATAAACATAAATCGTCCAGGAGGAGAAAGTGGTTCCTTAAACAAAAAAAACTTAACACAGCGAAGTCCAGGTTACAATGTCCTCCTCATCGAAGTCCTCTTTATTCTTTTCCTCCTCATGATGATGATGATGATAATGATGATAATAATGATGATGATGATGATGATGATGATGATGATGATGATGTCCTTTCCGGTACTGCTTGTCCAGCTCCCTCTCTCCAGGTGCGCTCCCCTCTGCCTATTATGAAGCATCCCAGCCCTGCCTCAATTAGGTGCCTTAAGCACCTGCAGCTGGGTGAGTGATGAGGCAGTCTGGAAGATGTAGTGTCGGCAACGGCGGCCATTTTTTGGTGTGGCCACTGATCCTGAGTGGGAACGTAGTGCCCCTCCACTACTTGTCCCCTTGTGATGCCACAACATGCAAAGCCTTGTCAAGAAATGCCTCTGTTTACATGCATACGGTTTTTTCAAAATTAACTTTCGCCTTCACAGCAAACTCAGCTTTAGGCAACAAAAGTTTTTAGATAGTTAGGTTTGTAGATCGTCGTGTAGCTTAAAATAACTACGGATGAGGCGTTACTGAAGTACGCAAGCTACGTGAAAAAAACAATAACGTTGACTTCTCGTTTCACATGGGGAACAAACTGCAGCCTCCATGGGTGAAAGATCGATATTTGTTGGACACAAAATAAAGCTAAAATGGTGGTCATGTAATTAGTTTGCAGTTATATACTCATAAATCAAAGAATCTAAAATTGTATCTGATGATGGTGCTATATGAACAGTTAAGGGACCACCAGAGTTATTACAGTCATCCTGTATCCTGTATTGTGGCAATAAACTATAAAATATATACTTATAAATTGATTGATTTAAAAGTATGGATTATGGATGGGATTATTAGTAATCAGTAGGTTTGAAAAAATAGTAGCCCTATAACAGTGATAAGCCTAGTACTGATGTTTAGCAGCTTGTGTTTACCGTGATCATATATGCACATCATATACATTGAAAGACAACTGCAAATGTTCTGTATATCGATAGGTCCAAATTCATTAGCAGTCTGCGATCTTCTGGCCCAGACTAGCCACCCTGTTAACATCCTGGACAAGCAGAATTGGGATCAGTGCTCAGTTGGTGCGCCTTACAGGCTTATTGCATTACCACCATCCCGGCATGCAAAGTGGAGCAGAGTATTTTTTTAGGGATCAACTGAAATGTATTAGATATTCAACACTGGGGAGAGGGGTGGGTGTTAGAGGCGTTTGGATTGTAACCGTTTGGATAACTTTGCAGCAGCACCATGAGATAATGCATTTACAGGGGATAAGCAGAACTTCTGTAGATTTCCCCTGATACTCTTTGCCGTGTGCTGTTCTTGTCGCGGAAAGGGAATATCTTTCCTGCGAATATTCTTATGCTGTTTTCTTTCTAGTTTTGTAGCTTTTATTTTACATGTGTTTGATTTTTTTCAAGATTTTGTTCAAGATAGGCTAATGATGAGAGTTAGGATTTCATTAGCAAGCTAGCTTATTTTTCGGAATAGTATTGAGGAAAATCAGGACTGTACAGTCTAGGTAAAAAAAATCTGAATACACAGGAATAATGCACAGGATGCAAGAGACCAGTTTGTGCATTGGAACTGTGCATATCTTGTAAACACTAACAGGTACTAAGCCCATTGTATCACTGAAACTTGAATCATGTCAATAAAACTAGGCCTATATGTTTGTATACTTTTCACAGCAAACATTCTCAACTTTGAAAATTAAGGTTGAATTGAAGGAAATACGCTTCACCAAAACAAGAGCGGAATTGGCTATAAACACATATACAATTCAGTGTGCCTCTATATGTATTTTCATCAAACAATATTAATGTCTTGGAGGACCTGAAGATTTCTAGACCCAGATGAACGTTTTTCCATAACTCAAGTGATAACTGTGTGTGGATGCGTGTGGAGTGTACTGTACATCTGTGGTACCCCCTGGGGTAGACAGCAAACCAGTAAGCTCCTTTAGCAAGAGATGAGGAGATTAGTTGGGGGTTGAGGCTGGTTATCCTGCCTGTGTGCCTGATGGTCACTCATACACTGAACCAAAACCACTAAATCCCAGCTAGATCCAGGCTACACTCCCAAAGAGTGACACTCAGACCCCCAACCCAAAGAGTACACACACATACACAGACACACAGACACACACACACACACACACACACACACACACAGCCACAGGGTTTTACATGGTAAGAGAGCAGATTAATGAGATAGCTAATCTTTTAGCTAACACACACAATTGTTATTTTAGATGTTTAGGGTACCGTGACCTGACCATCCTTTGAAACACCCAAACCAGGTCCCTTAACTGTATACACCATCAGGATGGGGGATATATATTTCAGCACTTAGCACACCTACCACCCAGCATACCTTTCAACACCAACAAATGTATGTTTTGTCTCCTAAAATTCATAGAAAAACAAAAGGATTGCATTGATTGGAAGATACCTTTAAAAAAACAAAACACAAGGCAGGCTGCCATCTAAATGCCAATCTGTGACATTCTCACAGCTAATGTCAGCTAATTCAAATTGATATCTACGCATGTTAATATGATCTTATATATTGCTGTTTTTCCCCATGCGGTAGAGCAATGCCTGCAGTAAGACATGTAAAGACTTTTAAATGTTTAAAAAAATGATGTGTTTATTCAGGGCTTTGGTTTAATCAAAATCTTTGAAGCAATAATAGTTATTTTTAATAGCTATTTTTAAATGCAGCCTTTTTGTTACTTTATGAAGGAAGGAGTGGGCTTGGAATCTCTTGGAGCTTTTTAGAAAAGACACCTTCCCTTCAGAATGACTGCTAAAGTCAGTGTGTTGACATGTTCTGTCAGAGGGATTCTCAAAAGTCATAGCAACAGCCTTGACAACGACACATTGAGTGATAGACACACATTGTTGGATTCATATGAGTGGTACGTTGTTTATGTTTTTAGGTAATAATGGGTGAGACAATATGACTAAAGTATATTTAATATCATTATTATTTCTAGATGTGGGAACTCATCTTCAATTCTTGAGCACAGTATCATTTATGTAGACATCAATTGAATATTTAAGACTATTTTACATGGCTGCTGGAAACATTAAAAAGTCATCAGGAAACTGCCTTAGTAACAAACTCAAGGAGCACAACAATATCCTGTTGGCTAAAGCTGCGATGGTAAACACTGCCGTCAAATTCACCACCAAATCCGTCCCTCTGTTTATGGCCGTCCTCATGTCTCAGTGATTGTCTGGATAAGGATAAACCATATCCTGTTTTGAAGAGGCAACATAAAATGCTTTTTCTCAACTATACATAAAGTTTCTAACTGAAAAAGTTCTCATTTCTAAATTAGAACAACTGAGTTAATATCTGAAAGCAGAACTATATATACGGTATATACTTAAGAGAGGCAAACAAGCACAGTTTAACTTGGAGAAAGTTACAATTATGATTGTTCCTCTCGAGTTGTAGTGTATTATGCACCAACTATCACCCACTGAAACTTGATCTAAAGGACTTTTCAAAAATGTCATTAATGTCAGCAGTTTCTATTTTGTCCCACAATTCAAGCTTGGCGTATCCTCCCCTTCAAAGTTAGTTACTCTTACAGCGACTACCACTTGTCAGCCAGGGTGGAAATGATGTACCATTACATTGCAGGTAGTTTTCATAATAATTGTTATTATTTTCATCAAGTTAATAGCTTTAGGCATTCCCTTTAAATCATGTGAATGAATGATATGAATGGCTAAATTGGTTGTCATACGAATGATATGAACTATTTTACTATCTTTATTCAGGAGCGTGGTCTTTTAATTTTTGAGCATGGCTTATTGCTTTCACGTTCAGATTTGAAATCTGAAAGCAGGTGTTTCATGAGCACAGAAAAGCAGCAGAGTTTGAGAAGAAGGGCTGAAGCTGGAGCACAGGAAGTCTGTACAGGTAACAATATATCTCAGTGCAAATATACATATAAACAGAAAGAAGTGTGGGGATAGAGTTTAGGGGACAATCTGGATATCAAATTAATGAGTAATGCTCACTAAATTAAAAGAACAAGCTCTTGAATAAAGATAGGAAAAAAGCTCCATCATTTCTCACCTGATGAGCCAACCTCCAGAGATATGGCTCGGCATGAAATATCTTTTTGCCATTGTGGGTCGTATAGCTTGGGGTATTTCTTGTATTTCTTATCCATCCATCAACACACAAGAGACAACGTCAGCAAGAGGTTGAGTGAGGATGGAGCAAGTAAGTGTCGTTGGGTGTAGCCGATGCAGGTGTAGAGGATGTACATTAAACACAATAGGGTTGGCAGTTCTGACATGTGTCTTATGACGGTATTGTGTTTTAGCCGTCATCTTGGTAAATTCATGTTTAATGGAATTGTGTTCTGTATCAAAAGAATGATCTAACATTTACTCTTGTATATGCAGAGGCCAGATATTCTCAAATACAATAAAAGTAAAAATTATCAGAATTAAAAATTAAAAATATACAAAGGAAATGGATCTCACACCAAGTGATTGGTGTGAGATCCAAAGAAAGAGTGATACACCCAATGCTCCCTTGCAACATGTATTATGAACAGTGTCCTTTCCAGTAAATTGTAGCGCAGCGTGAGAGCAAGGGGAGAGTCAGTGAGCTGGGGCTGGTAGCCTGTTGTGATTGGATAATGGGCCTAATGTCCCATGCAGTGCTTATCCTGCTTCTGAGATGGATGATGTTGAGGTGATGGGGTGGGCTGGGAGGGTAGTTGTCCTCCTGGAGAGAGGAAGGAACAACAGATACTTACTTCATCCTGGGGTGAGGAAAGAGGGATGGAGAATAATATTTGGAAATCACATTGGTGTGCAAGTGGGGAAGCACTTTCTTTTATTTTAACAAAGTCAACTAGAATTACTGCCTCACAGTTGTTTGCCTCCAGTCCAGTCTGTCCATGTCCTTCCACACGTCAACATTTGCCATTATGGCATTTTGTAAATGGTCATAATTAGTAAAATGAATATTTGAGATATGGTAAAAAACATGTTTTGTGAGATAAGAGTGACCTTTGACCACCAAATTCTAATCAGTTCATCCTTGATTCCAAGCTGGGTGCAACATTTGAAGAAAAGAAGTTCCTGGACAAAGGCACAAGGCACAATGTGTCAAATACTTTAAACCAAACCAGTGGTTGGGGTTAAAATGCCGCCTATATTATTGCTGACCAAATCCATGTCCATGTACGACAACCTATTTAGCCATCCAATTTTAGGCTTTGAGAAAGACTTAAATATTAATTGAAGAGCCCACGAAATGTCCCCTTTAACAGTAGGAATTATTCTCCAGTCAGGCCAACCATAAATAGACTCCTACTAAGCCTCAGCTGAAAGTGGATTTGGGTGATTGCCTGTACACAGCCAAAACATTCAACAAGTACTTGCAGGAGGAGAATTAGCATCACTGGAGAATTATCTTTAAATTTGTTCCAGAGTTAGATGCCAAAAACGTGTGTCTCTCCCAGGGCCAAGTCCATCCTCTGCTGTCGATTTGCTGCCTCACTCAGAACTTTTCACACAGATCTGTGTCAATGAAAGGTGAGAGGAGAAAAGGGGTAAGGGAGAGGAAAACAAAGCTGTGCCAGCGCTTCTGCTGCAAAAAGGGCTTGAAGAATCACCTCGGACAAGAGTGTTGGCACTTAGAGAATTCTGCAGACACGAGAAGCTGCAGTTAAAAGGAAGGGGTGGGGGTGCACAGAGAGAGACAGAGATTGAGTGGAAGTCAGAGGGAAGATGAAAGGGGGATTCTTCTATCCTTCTATCGACCCTGGGGCTGGATTGATAGCTGTCACCTGCTGAGATAGGTCCCCTCAAGGGCTGGATTTAAAGGTATGACTACTGAGGAGCGTGAGTGAATATAAGCAAAGAAAACTGGATGAGTCGACTGGTAACATCAATACACTCTGACCTACGGACATTTTCTTTTTCACATAAATGTCCCAGTTAGCTACTAGCATCGCACCAAAAGCAAAGCTCCACTTTACTGGAGACACTGATGGAAAACCGCTCGCAAGAGCTCGTAATGCTAGTACCTACTAGCTCAAATGGAGTATTAAGCCACAGAATTAACAGTGCATCGATGTACCTGGAGGCTATAAGCTACTTTCACAGCTGGGAAGAGGACAGAAGTGAGTTCTTATGTCTCTGATGAAAATAGAAAACCTGTGAACACACAACAAACTGCACCGTGCATGCGACACACATACACTACTTATACACACTGTTCTGCTATCATAAGTGTTTCTGCAAGAAAAAACATTCACATGGTGAAAGTTAATTAGGTTGCTTTATTCACCAAATTGTCTCTGCATCTCTGCAGTTAATTGCTGATTTTGTTAGATAACTGCGTCCAAAGCCTTTGATCGAATAAATTCTGAAAGTACCATCTTTCAGCCCACTCCGCCAATAAAATGTTGGATTAAAAGTGAAAACTATTCAATCTGTTGTAGGCGTTGTCTGTACACTGTATTCTTCTTTGTTGTGCAATTGGACTTAGAATCAAACCAGTGACATGAGAGGGTCGAGCAAAGTACATTCGAACGCAATACATTTTAAGGCGACCAAAATGTTACAATTAACTTTCATGAAGTGAAAAACATACTATGAAAGATACGGACAACTCCCAGACGTAGCAGTGACCCGCCAATCACAAGAGAGCCCCGCCCGAAAGCATTCCCTGCTTTATGGTCTATTTGACTCTATTTCATTCCATTATCCGAACCGCTTAACGTGTGAAGACTGGAGCCGATCCCAGCTGACATTGGACAAAGGCAGGGTACACCCTGGACAGGACCCTAGTTTATCGTAGGGCGCAGAGACAACCCTTCACGCCAATGCCCAATTTTAGAGCCTAAAATTAACCTAATATGCATGTTTTTGGACTGTGGGAGGAAGCCAGAGAACCTGGAGGGAACCCACGCTGCCATGGGGCGAACGTGCAAACCTCACCCAGAAGGACCGCCCAGACCAGGAACCGAAACCCATCCCCTCTTGCTGTGAGGGGACATTGTTAGTCACAAGTAGTATTCTAAATGGAGCATCATTTACTAAATGAACATCATCCTGTATTGAAGAAGACTTGAAACTAGAGATTAAGATGAGGGACACAGGTCGTCCTACTTAAACCCAAATTGCTCCAGTTCCTGCGGAGTAGTATGTATGAATTGTTGTGAATGTGTGAATGATAACAAGTAGTGTTAAAGTGCTTTGAGTGGTCGGAAGACTAGAAATGCACTATACAAGTACAGTCCATTTAACTGCTGGTAAAGCAGCAGTGTGTAGGATTTAGGTTTGCAGATTGTAACAAACTCCAGAGCCAGTGTTGGGTTTGTCCTTTCTGGGCTACTGTAGAAACATGAGGGTGCAATACCTTATTTAGATATGAAGGGCTCATTGAAAGCTAACTAAAACACAACCATTCTTATGTTCAGGGGATTATACACTAATGTATATAAGTTGAATTTTAATACCTGTTAATTTTGAAGTTGTTTTACAAAGTTGCTGGTGTACAATTTATTATTTTAATAATAACAAACAATTTAGTGAATTTATAGCTATGTATTTATTTGTAACATTTAGTTTCACAAAGTTAGGAACGTAATGTTGAAGTCAAGCTGGATGCTTCCTTCCACATAATGAATGATCCCAGTGTCTTCGACACAGTGAGACATTCAGCTTATTGATTGATGAGGAATGATCACTATTGAACACCCAGAGCCCAGGTTTCAGCATCCGGACTGAAAAAGTCTGATCGGTGCATCCCTAATGAAATCATGTTGTCTCCTGGTCAAGATCTTTGGAATGCATTATAACAGATACATTTTAGCCAATACATTTGGCTGCCATTTTGAGTTTTGCTTCTATATCCATTGTACATGCTCCGAGTTCCAGCATCCATCTTTATCTTTCATTAAGGTAAAATATGACATTTTTCGGTTGCTGTTTGTTATTCATTATTTTCTGATTGTTTCGTGGTGGTTACGCTTCAAAGCACAAATAAACAGACCCACACCTCTGCTCAACCGTATGCTGCCGAATATTGAATGAATGAAGCCGACTGCACTCAGCAGAGGAGAGACAGAGGGGCAGGAGGAACCAGGGACACACCATCACTTCCGTCAAATACAGCAGCTTTGGATATGACGGAGCTAAAGTGGGGCCTTAAGCCTATGGATGTAATGCTTGTGTCTCGGTATGTTGAGGGGTGCAACCTGAATGGGCTGCACACCCTGGTATTGGCTGTGACTTACACCCCCACGTGGGGCCTAAATGCTCTTTGCTGATGCCTACAAACGTCCTTAAGGAGCAGGACCTATGTATATAGGGACACCACCACATACTTCTAGTGGGTTATAAGTGATGATTGAGAGAGATTATTTCAAGACAGTCAATACATAGTTTTTTTTTGAAAATTCCTTCAGATTATACCTTTAAATGTATCCTAATGCATATTACATTACATGTCATTTAGCTGACGCTTTTATCCAAAGCGACTTACAATAAGTGCATTAAACCATGAGTACAAACTCAGAACAACAAGAATCAAGCAAGTGCAAGTCTATTCTTAGATAGAAGCAGGAATCAAAGCTTTGATAAACAGATGGTGCGCTTCCTGTCCAGCACCAATACACACTGAGTTAACTAGTTTTGCAGTGCTAGTCAGTGGATACCAAAACAGGGCGAAGAGGAGATACACTGAGCACCTCTCTCCTCTTCTCTCTCTCCTTATGGATGAATTTACATCTCTCCATTGCACCTTATTAACTCTGCTTCCTCCCCGGAGTCGTTGTGACTTCACGTCTCATAGGGTCCATTGGACCTGGAGGTGTCTGATGTCTGGTGAGCCGGCCTCCCACCTTGGCCCTGCTGATGCCCCGCCCCCTCCTCTCTACCTCCTTCTGTTTCATGGATTGGAGTTCCATTCATACATTGTCATATTCATGTAATGTGTTTATGTAACTCTGTAACTCTGTTCATTCTGTACACATGACATCTATTGCTTCTGTCCATCCGGGGAGAGGGATCCTCCTCTGTTGCTCTCCTGAAGGTTTCTTCCCTTTTTTCCCTGTGAAAGGTTATTTTTGGGGAGTTTTTCCTGATTCGATGTGAGGTCAAAGGTCAGGGATGTCGTATGTGTACAGATTGTAAAGCCCTCTGAGGCAAATTTGTAATTTGTGATATTGGGCTATACAAAATAAACTGAATTGAATTGAATTGAACATTGGAAAACTAAATGCTAATGCTGCTCCTTGTCTAGTGGCTACTGTTGGCTAACTTGTCAGCCATTTCACATTTTTAAAGTGATGTTATGTAAATGTTTTGGTTACAGCTTGTTGACTGCCACACAAGTAAGTTAATGCTGCTTTCAATGTGTTTTGTGCTAACTGAAAAAAGTAGTCAAGAGTAGTCAAAACAGTAACATGTTAACCTACAGTAAAGCCTACTGTAGATATGGTAACCAGTTAGCTCTACCAACTTTGTTAGGGAGTGTAGATCAAATGTGACTATCGTCACCTTCTTAAAATTATGGCCAACGTCATTTTTTGACAGAAAGGATGTTGTTGCCTAAATCATCTCCTCATGATGTTGGCCACCTCTGGTAACATCGCCTACACCCTCAGTTGAACAGATCGTGATTCTATATGGGGTCAGATCAGTCTCAATAATTGCAAATGCACACAGACAGACTTACAAATGCAAACACAAGATTTACAAATGTGCACAGAACAATTTACGAATATGTTTGATTTACAAATGCACACAGAAGGATTTCCAAATAAATTAGAGTCACAAATGCACGCAGAACGACGTGTCTGTGTTTATTTATTTGTCAATCGCACTGCATTTGTTTGTGGATTCTTCACATGTGTGTGTGGATTTATGAGACTCCACTGCCGTGGATAGATCCACAAATGCATCAGATGTCGCCCTCATTTTCAGCCAATCGCATGAGCACCATTCGCTTTATTTGCGCCTTAGAGGGGGCGTGGCTTATCTCCGTTGCTTTACTCCGTGGAAACAGTTATAACTTCCGTCATCCACTATTTCTGCTTTATACTTGTTGTGGACATAAACGTCGGAACATCTAAGATGCGCTCATGTGATTGGCTGAAAATGAGGGCGACATCTGATTGGCTATAGCTAGGTCTATGTTGAAAAAACGCATTTGCGGATCTATCCACGGCAGTATGGCCATATGACTTGACTATTTGTAAATCAAACATATTTGTAAATTGTTCTGTGCGCATTTGTAAATCTTGTGTTTGCATTTGTAAGTCTCTCTGTGTGCATTTGCAATTATTGAGACTGATCTGACCCCATAATTCTACCCCTGTAGTATAATGGCCTATGTCATGAGCGTGACGTAGGCCAATTTATTTGGTGTTTTCTGAAAAACAGAAAAAAGGCCATTATTTAAGGAAGGTGACATACGTTTCTCTTTGAATGTGTCTTTGCGTGTCACTCAAACAAACAGAGGATGAGTCGAATCACTCGCTGTGCTTCTCTCATGGGAAGTCATCTCGCTTTAGGAAACGTGTAGAGGGAGCAACACATGCTGATATTCTCATGTTCTGTTTTATTCAGTTTTGATCTATTTTCTCTTAGCTTACTTCACCCACCCACCCCCACCCCCTTTAACTCAGGTCCTTATCTTTCCTTTCTGTGATGATGATGGTTCTTATCTGTTTCCTGATGCAAACACACTGATTGCCCTAAACAATTCAGCACTAATGGAAATCTTTAAATATTGCATGTTGAAGTCCTCTGGGTGCTATTGATGGTGTGTTGTTGCAGATTGTATATATATATATATGCTCAGGTGTAAATAAATGAAAAACTGAGCAACAGAAAATCAGTGAATGTTCTAGCTGTGCATATAGACAATGTTGAGATGTTTCTCGGATAGCTCACAGAGGATAATACAGTTACAGAGCAATTTCATCACTGATTTAAAGTCCTGAAAATTCACCAAAAAGTGAGATGATCTCAATTTTCCTCCTCATGAATATTATAGAGCCTTTGCACAGTCAAATGGAATTTATCAAGTCATATTTAATTCATCCCTGTGTAATCTTTTTCATCTGAACACTGGCCTTCATATGAAAAGCCTTTAGCTGTGCAAATGTGGCCTTGGTTCTGCAGTCACCTCCACCAGGTGAAAGCAGCCGCCGGAGGGAATCCTGTTTACTCCATCTTTATCTCCACCGCTTGCCGCATACGGATGTGACTGGATTATGCAAAGTATCTTCTCGCACACTTCTGACCGAAGAAAGACGGAACAAGAGGTGTTTGGCAAGAAAGCGTTTTATCTTTGTTTGTGGTTTTCTGGTAAGAAGGCTGCTGCTTGTGTGCTGTGTTGCTTTGGGGCCTTGTGTTCAAAGTTATACAACTGTCGTCATTCCCTTAGAATGTGGATGTAACATTCTGTATGAAACAAGTAAATAGGATTTGGTGATCTTTGAACTCTGAGTGTGCGTTACCACAATGGCTGCTGCCTTGGCCTCTCGCCAAGCTGTGACAGCAGACCTTGTACATGCAGCACATCTCTTATTCCCCCCTTCACACCGCTGTTGCTCTCTTGCCTTTCATCCAACTCTTCCGGAATATCTCACATCTTTCCATTTATCCCCAACACCGCCTGCCCCTCCTCCGACAAACCTATGGCCTCATTATGGGAAGGTGTTAGTGTGCACAGTGGGGCTTGCTCACAAACGTAAGAGCATCAAACAGCATCGTAATAGCGAGAGACAAAAGAGGAGGGGAAAATAAGAGTGAGTGAATGAGCAAGACAGAGAGAGGTAGGTCTGAGGCATTGAGGCTGCCTCTGTGCATCAAGCCCCAGGGACAGACCTATTTCCTCCCATTAAAGACAATTTGCTGTGATGCAATATTTGAAAGGTACTGCAAGAAAAACACATCTACTGTATTTCAGCTCAGGTTTCTGGTAAAATGTATTTTACAGTGTTTTGACCAAAACACAACACTGGGGAACTTCTGTTTGAAATATAAAGGGTTATGGGAGGTTGGTTACACATACACACTGTATTTGGTTTTGAGAAGTGAAATTGCCTGTCCACAAACTGACTGAACAATGTGCCTTGTGTACAGAGGTTACTTTCTCTATTTAAAAAATCTCCCAGAAGAAACGGTCAAGAAAAAGAAAATTCAGTGTCGGAAATGGTAGAAACTACAGAAAGGCAGCACACATATTTAAAAAAATAAATAAATTAACTACAACGTTTTATTAATACCTTCAACAATGGCTTTACACATTTCAAGCTTCCCAATAAGCCATGACAGTGTGACAGTGAGCCAGCATTTCACTATACCAGGACCCTGAAATGAAGCGAGCTAAATGGAATTCAATCGTCAATTATACTATTATTTAAACCTGTGCTTTTCACACTGAAAATGTCTTTGAAATTGTATCTGTGTCTCACAACAAGCGACATAACTTTGTATGGGGCGGAAGAGAGGCTGAAAAAGAAAGAAGTCAACAGGACTAAAGGTTGTGTTTGATGGATGACCACATTCTGATGAGGGGATAACGGTGCCCACTGGGATGCTATTGGTCTTTTCTGGAAGGCAGTCATGTTGTATTAATTTATACATGCACAAATAACACACATTGTGTGAAATATTGTCACAAAAATGCTTTTGATGGATAATGTATTGTCATCAACAAAATGCAGCTGCACAAGTAAAAACATAAACAACAAAAGAAAACAGTAGTAGATTTATCTAGTCCATGTATTTACTTACAACAAGAAGGATGCCAAAAGCAGCACCAAAACAGATCTGTGGACAATAGTTATTACAAGTTATTGAATATCTTGGCAGTTCCTTCAAGAATCAAGATATTTGACCTAAAGTTTTTTGTACTTAAAGTTGTGGACCAACAACCATCCAACTAGGCCATACTTTAATAATCTGTAACTACACAGTCTTTTAACCTATATAAAATATAAGCATTATTTATCTCTAAGAGATTTGAGGAGGACTGAACTGACTATATATCTTCCATCAGCACTCCGAGCCTGCAGCCAGGCAGCAAACAGAAAGACATACATATGGGAAGTAAAGTGGGTTTTCTCCTTCTTTTCGTTCCTGCGATCGGCTGATCGCAGAAACAAAAGCAAACTGCTTTACTTCATAGTCAGATACACTTTACATAACCAGCGCCCAACACACTACCCAGCCATCAAAACAGCCACAGAGACACTAAAGGCAAGCATCCAGATGAGCAGCTGGCCTGAGACATCCAGCCAGGCAGGCAGGCAGGCAGGCTTCCATTATGTTCTGGGCTGTGACTGCTGATTGCTCGCCACTGCTGCCTGTGTCAGGATTAGCCATTGTGGCCAGCAGAGTGGATGGGCTCAGAGCCTGAGAGGATACTGAAAACCCCCTCTGTAAGCAGCAAGGGGCTGGTGGAGTGTATTCACTGCGGACTGAAAAAACATTCACGGCAGATATGCACCGACGTCCAGGCTGGCACATAACCACACAAACACACATGCAAACGCACACACACACACGCACACACACACACACACACACACACACACACACACACACACACACAGAGATAAAAAGACATTCAATGCAAGTGTACAGCAAACACACACAAGCAAGCAATTGAGAAACTATAAAAGCAAACAAACAGTCTGCTCTCTGTGTTCTTTCTCTCTCAGTCCATCTCATTCCCTCATCCCTCATCCCTCCTTCCCTCAGAAAAGTGGCAGGCCAGCAGCAGTGCTGGACTCACGCCCTGTCAGAGTGGTCAGCAGTAACAGGATTAGCTGGGAGAGAGAGCATGACGACGAGCCCGTTTGCTGCCGCGCACCGTCATTATTGAAATACATTACACACTCAAAATGGAGCTGATGGAGCCAAACTGCTGTCGACTTAATTACTCCAAGAGCCACTTTGTGGCTGTAGCACATTTGAATAATGTCTTTCCTTTTTCTCAAACCACTCCTTCTGCCCACTGGTTTGGGAGATGTACAAAAACATGGCTCCCTTGCCGGAGCTCACTGTCCATTTCTTTTGGACAATTCAAGCCCTCATTTCCACACCTCTTTTATCGTGTCGTTTTTTCTTTCCTATGTGTCTGTTCACAGCACAGGTATAGTTATGTGTATGTGTTGGACTGTGGGTTGGAAGGTGCCTCTGATGCAACGTGATAAAACAAATGTAAAAAAAATAATACCTCTGCTTATACAGACACACACACCTGGAGACCCTTTTTTTTTTTTTAAAGCACTTTTTAGTGCACACCATGATGCACCTTTCCTCAGCTCACATCAAGTTCAATTAGCTCCTAGATGAAATCATATGACGACTAAACTGTTGCACTGGCAGGTGCACACAGACCTCCTCCTGGTTGGCTGCTTCCTACACTTAACTTTCTCAGCAGCATCGCTCAAGGCCATATGACTTGACTCTATGAATTATGTATCGGCTCATATTCTGCTCCAGCTTGGCTTGTTGGCTAGAACTGTCATGAGCATCTGTGGCCACCCGGGACCAATGAGGCTCTTGAATGGTATATACAGTATGTCAAAGTCTACAGGGGTGAGAGGTCACGAAGGTTGAAGTCCAAGTAGAAAATATTACCAATAGATGTTAGCCGCAGGCAAGATGCGAGTCCTCAGGGAAAACTGGGAAATAGGAGTGTTGACAGCCTTATGGAGAAGGAAAACAGGGAGGAATAAAGATGGGGAGTGCTGGAAAGGCAGATAGGAGAAAATAAACGACGATAAGGTAGTAACAGACAGAGTGTCCTTAGTGTAGTCACGCAAGCATGACTTGAAATGCCAACTCTGTGCAGGAGAAACACCAGGGGGTGCACACACAGTGCCAGGCAGGATTGCTGCTGAATCACACACATGCACATGGGAAGCTGTCAAGTTACATTAGCTGTACAGTGCTTCATTTCCATCGCATAGATAGACTACATAAATGGTTATCACCCCGAGAACCAATATAGCTGTAAAAGATTAACATGATGTGACTTTCTTTAAAACATTTTACAATTTCCTCTCTGTGTTTTTCTCAGTGCAACAGAAAAGCTTCTAAAGTTGCAACTGCACACCTGCATGCAACACTCTCCTACTGGAACTGATACGCGATATTCGGACGTCTGAGTATTAAGTATAGCCGAGGAAACACAAAGACGGAATCCCTTCTCTTTACCATAAGGCAGCACAGCGGGGCACATATGGTAAGGTAGATTTATCTCATTCTAAGAAGAGCATTTATCTACTTTAAAAGTCTCTCTGGATGAGATAAATTACATCACCTGTGGTCACCAGGGAAATTAGATAGCTTATTTTCTTAGTCTCGACTCCCAATTGTATGTTCAGTTTAATCAACATGGTGGATTAAAAGATCGATATATATATATTTATTATTTTAAATTTAAAAAGTTATATTTTAAATTTGCCTTTGCTTGCACATTTCTTCCCAGTTGCTCAGTCCAGCTCAGAGTGACACAGTGCAGGTGCTGAGAGTCAAATCATATAGGCTCCGACACTGCATTGTATTCAATCAAACCTCAACCAACTTTTTCCTCTTCCTTTCTGCACTCTTTTGGCAGCGGATCCTGGTGGAGTCATGCACTAGTTACATTAAACAGACTTAACATGTTCACAGGGCCAACCAGAAATGTGCGACAAGCAGGTGAGCGACAAGAAGCTGTGAGAGTGTGCGGTGCAAACAAGGCCCAGGGGAAGCAAGTTGGAATCGAACGAACATGTAAATAGCTTTACACTTTTGTATAACATGTGAGATTAAATACTCAATGGGATATGAGGAAACACTCACACAAGGAGGGGAGAAGGGACCAATAAAAAGGAAGCGTAAAAACCGATGGAGACCCCAGAGAAACATATGTTTCACCCTATCTGCTGGAGACCAATTTAAATGGTTTTGATAACATTAGGGAGGCCTGTATGTGCATTGATTTCTTCATTCACGGAAAGAAAAAAAGCTGCTTGAAAATTCCAGGCATCAGCAGGAAATGAGCTATGAGGATGAGGAGATTGCTGCATAGTTTCCATCGTATAAAGGCTTTGTTGTTGTTTCTATAGGGTCAAGTGGCGTCTGACTGAGCAGTAGCAATAAATGTCTGTTTGGCTGTGACATGCAAGTTACTGTGAGGAAAAAAACCTTTGGTCTACACTTTGCTTTTCCAGACAAGATTGAAATGGCTCAGTAGATATATGTATAGAGTGGCTGCACCCATTGATTAATAGCAGTAGTGTATAAAGTACCCAAAAGCAATACTTGTGTAAAAGTAAAGATGCCTTACTGGAAATGACTCAGTAAAAGTGAAAGGCACATATTAGAATACTACTTGAGTAAAAGTCTTAAAGTATCTGATATTTACTGTACTTAATTATCAAAAGTAATTTCATGATATTAAATGTACTAAAGTATTAAAAGTAAAAGTACAAGTAAATGCTGTTAATAAAAAAGCAAAGGGTCAGTATTTTGAGAATTATTAAGTTTATTCTTTTAAGTGCTGTGGCCACCATGAGTTGTGTTGAACATAATTGGGTTGGTTGTGATCCATCCAGGAGCAACAATGTTCAACATAATATATTGTACATAAGTATACTTTTACTATGAACTTATCATCATAATTCTCTGAAAAGCAATATGACATACTTATAAACAGTATGTTAACAGTACGTTTATAAGTATGCTCATTCCGACTAGAGGATGTAGAGGGCAAATGCATAATATTGTGTTCAGCAAAAAATATCAACTTGATGCATCAGGTCAGTGTTTTGAGAAAGGACACCTGCCTTGTAAACTCCTCTGGGCCTGATTTGAACACAATAGACAAAGGGTACGCACAGCCTGCACACAGCCTGCAGACAGCCTGCATACAACCTGCACACCGCCTGCACACAGCCTGCACACAGCCTGCACACCGCCTGCAGACAGCCTGCAGACAGCCTGCATACAACCTGCACACCGCCTGCACACAGCCTGCACACCGCCTGCAGACAGCCTGCAGACAGCCTGCAGACAGCCTGCACACAGCCTGCACACAGCCTGCACACCGCCTGCAGACAGCCTGCAGACAGCCTGCACACAGCCTGCACACAGCCTGCAGACAGCCTGCACACAGCCTGCACACAGCCTGCACACCGCCTGCAGACAGCCTGCAGACAGCCTGCAGACAGCCTGCACACAGCCTGCACACAGCCTGCACACCGCCTGCACACAGCCTGCGCACAGCCTGCACACCGCCTGCGCACAGCCTGCAGACAGCCTGCACACAGCCTGCAGACAGCCTGCACACAGCCTGCACACAGCCTGCACACAGCCTGCACACCGCCTGCACACAGCCTGCACACAGCCTGCACACAGCCTGCACACAGCCTGCAGACAGCCTGCACACAGCCTGCACACCGCTTGCACACAGCCTGCACACAGCCTGCAGACAGCCTGCACACAGCCTGCACACCGCTCGCACACAGCCTGCAGACAGCCTGCACACAGCCTGCACACAGCCTGCACACAGCCTGCACACAACCTGCACACCGCCTGCGCACAGCCTGCGCACAGCCTGCGCACAGCCTGCAGACAGCCTGCACACAGCCTGCAGACAGCCTGCACACAGCCTGCACACAGCCTGCACACAGCCTGCACACCGCCTGCACACAGCCTGCACACAGCCTGCAAACAGCCTGCACACAGCCTGCAGACAGCCTGCACACAGCCTGCACACCGCTTGCACACAGCCTGCACACAGCCTGCAGACAGCCTGCACACAGCCTGCACACAGCCTGCAGACAGCCTGCACACAGCCTGCACACCGCCTGCACACAGCCTGCACACAGACTGCACACAGCCTGCAGACAGCCTGCACACAGCCTGCAGACAGCCTGCGCACAGCCTGCGCACAGCCTGCGCACAGCCTGCGCACCGCCTGCGCACCGCCTGCGCACAGCCTGCAGACAGCCTGCACACACGCTCTCGTGGCTCCAGTCAATCCTATGGTGTGGTGGCTAGCTAACATTAAGTTAATTAACGTTAGCCAACTAGTGGTGCAATGATTAGAGCTAAGATGACTCAAATCAACAAAATCTCACAACTGTCAACACTTCGTCAGCTCACTAACTCGCTAGCGATCTGTCTACTACACTAATTGTCTCATTTGATTTACGGTAGCTAGCGAACGTTAGCCTAACATACACAATGTATAAGAGCAGACACCTGTCTCCCCCCCTCCCTACCCCGCCAGAGATATACTCCAATCCGGTGTTGTCGTCACCACCGTTGTTTGTTGCGGGAGTAGTAGGTGCTTCTATTTCTGCTTCCATCATGAAACCAGTCATCTCCTCATGTAGTCGCTTGTTAGCTGAGTTGGCATCCTGGGCATCACTGGGGATTAAAAGAACGCAGCTTTGTGAGCACTTTTGCAATTGCGTAATAACGGGATTAACCAATGATTTAACTTGCAAGCTCGGACCACTGATTCAAATTGGTTGCTTGGAGTCTGTGTTCCACCACAGTCCCCGACGTTGGTCTCATGATTATTTTTTTTCTAAAGATAGATTTGATTTTGTAGTGAGTAACGACGGTTTCAGGGGAAATGTATTGGAGTCAAAGTATCAGTTTTCTTTCCAAAATGTAGTGAACTGAAAGTGAAAGTCAACAAACAGTAATGTAAAGTACAGATATACAGTAACAAAGTATTTATACTACTGTACACCACGGATTAATAGTTAAATCCAAAAGGTATTTCACCATTAAGTATATATATATAATAATGTATATATATATATATATAACATAAAGCTCAATTTAAAATTTATTTAAGTTTTTAAAGAATAACAATTTTATGTTAGAGGTTTGTTATACTTGTCTTGCTCTCATTAGTGGCTCATGACAAATTATAGCTAGTGTGGGTGTGCAGTAAACTGAAGGTCATGTTGTGTCCTGAAAGTGATATGCAAAGTATCATGCATCAGCATGTTAACAATCAAGCATCACAGTGCCTTGTGCTCCTATGGTTCATTGACCTTGTCAAAATAGGAGAAATCTAAAAACCTGACTTTTAGGATGTTGCGAGGTGCCAGATGCTGCATCTCAAATGACAATTGTTGCACCTGACACTCATTATCTTATGTATATACTGTGGTGTTGAGACACATCCAACATATATGGTCTTTGTTATTCTTATTTTTGTTTATTATCCACAATTCCAATGAAAAGATCAACCAACAACAAATGTCTACAACTAACAGAGAAGTATTTTTGTGCAGTGTGATACAGAAACTGCCTCTTTGCCTTGTGTGTTCAAAAATCCATATATTGCATGCAGGTGAAATGTGTCTTGGTTACAGTTAACATGGCCAGTTTGTTGCCAAGTTCAGTAAACTCTCTTCATTCCCTTGCTTGATCTTTACAACTAGCTGTATTTGACTTACACATGTGCATAGTGTGTTGTGCACATTATGTATTACATTATTATGTAATTATGTTGTATGCATGTTTGCATGTGTCCCACTGTTTTTGTCGTGTTGGAGATCACCCCTTTCATCATTTAGCCCCTATCCCTTCTTTGAAGTTCGACCTCAAAGAGCGACTTCAAAGCTTCATCTCGTACAAGAGATCATGTTGCTGCTTATGTGAGGAAAATATAAATAGGATTCTGCCTCTACTATTATGACTTAATGGCTGTGTTATTGAATGACTAGAGTTGAAGAATTTATAATTAGTTTTGCTGGGGAAAATCATTACCATTTGATTAGCTCAACCCATGTTTCACTGCACTACATACTTTGCATATTAATTAGATGTATTTGTGTGCTTGAAATTGTTGTGTTGTTGTGTATTGTGGGCATTGGTGTGTAGGAGTCATCCAACAGTTGTTATTGGAGGTGTGTGTGAGTGATTTTGTGTGTGCATTGTTATACTTGTGTTCATGTGCAGACAACCTGTGTGTATATGTTTGCATGCAGAATAATATACAAGCAAATAAAGTTTAAATATGTTTTGCATAGATTGGATTTTAGAGTGCTGAGAGTTTACAGCAAATTGATTCTAAGTGCACTAGACCACCGTTAGAGCCTGTGAAGTGTATGTAAATGTATTCTAGTACAAAGTAAAAAGTTCAGTAAATACGCACACACATGCACGCATGCACACACACGCGCACACAAAAATACTCAAACAGCTTGAAACTCCAAAAGTCGTTGCCAGTAACAAGAAGCCCAATGTGCAATGTACAAAATGTCAGAATTGTGAAAATCAAATTGTTTTAACACGTTTTAGTGAGAAACTAACAGGTTATTGCCAAAATAGTGACAACATACCCATAAACTGAGACATGAATAGTTACACTGCTGTATCTGCACACCTGCTGCAGTTGGCAGGACTGTCGTGACTCCAGGTGTGTCCTGTCTCCATGGGGGCCATCGCACAGTGAATTTATCAGTTACATCTACGAGAGGGACTGAATGAAAAAAGACTGCACACCAGTCTGCACCCTCGGTTTGTGGTGGTTGACAAGGTATCATCTCTGGGTACAAGAGGTGAAGCCACAGGAGATGACTGAGTGCAGCTTCTTCTGTTCAGTCTGTCCTCACCTGCTGTGCCGCTAACGGCTGCAGATATCAGATATCAGAAGATGCTTGGCTCTACATAGATCTGTTCAATAACTGTATGTGATAACCTTTCAAATATTCATGACAATGGCAGTATTTCAGGGCTTCTATTATTCCTGCCCAACAGCTTTGCTGTCCTGAAAAATATGATAGTGTGTATTAGTTTTAAAAAATCATTAAAATGTTGAATCTTTGAGAATGATTTTGTTCATATCACAAGCCTTATTTTCCAGTATAAATTGTAACATCATTTTGGTGTTGGGTTCTGTTCATCTGAATGTGTCAGTGGATGTGAAAAGCTAGTTGGCACTGGCACTCACATGTAGTAAAGAAAGGAAGAAGTCAAACAGAATTCTTACTACAGGCCGCTAACCCTGAGGACTGCCGGTGATACAACTGCATGTAATGTGAATGGCTTTGGTTCTATAGAGAAAAAAATGCTAAAATATTATCTATCTTATTAATCTGCTCTCGTGCCATGTAAAACCCTGTGGCCGAGTGTGTGTGCACGTGTGTGTGTGTGCGTGTGTGTGCGTGAGCGTCTCTATGAGTGTGTGTGTGAGTGTGTGTGTGTGTGTGTGTGTGGTGTGCCAGCCACACTGTCAGTTTGGCTGGGATGTGTCAAGACTGCAGGACGATATAGGCCGCCGCCCACATAGCATTCACTCATAATGCTAAATGGCTGCTGCAATGCAAAACTGCTCAGCCATGTAGAGAGATGAAAACGAGCAGTCTTACCAATTTGGATATTTTAAGGAAGAAAAACAGCTATTCTATATTGCTTTACCTTATGTCATTAGTTGATGGTGACTTAAAACATAAGCTTTTTTATGTTGGAAGTTTGTGAATCACACCCTGGCACTGGATGCAAATGTCATGGCAGATAAATTCTGGGATTGACATGTGCTCACTTCCCTTCCAATACGGTCTCTCCTGTTGTATGAGGCTGAACCACCATGCTGGGAGAGCTGTCACTTCCCTGACTGTCTCTCACTGCCTGAAGAGATGAAAAACAAGCGGGCAGGCAGATGGATGTCACTGCTAGCATTCCAGTGAGCGCTCCGGTAGACCGGCTAGTGATAATAAATTGCTGTATGGTGATCACACGCTGTTGGATGCTAATTCATCTCAGATTAGACTCAAAAGATCAAAGTTGGAAAACTGTCCCTATTCACAAACTATGCCTTTATTGTATACAATATATGGATATTGTATAATATAAATGTGGTATCATATAAATGTAGAATATCAGCATATGGAAGCCTATAATTCAGTGGCTCATTTATCAAAACATATTTAAATTCTAATATAGCAGATCATCTTTGCATTAATAGGCAGTGTTGGAAATCGTCTCTAAAAACATTTTTGATATTTCTGTTGAAATTCTCATTACATCCTGCAGCAATTAATGAATCAAATGCTCTGACAGAAGAAAGAACAAACATCTTGTATCTGTGGCTGTCACAGGACTGTAATAAGTCCGTCCAATTTTTTCTTTTGGCCTGAATGAAATGATTGGACGGGCTACCTGCATGTCTACCTACCTGTCTGTCTGTCTATCTACCTGTGCACACTGCCCGTGCCCTCAATGCTCGTCACTGGAGTCTTTCACAAGCTTCTATCTCGACAGCTGTGAGTACTAACAGAATCAGAATCAGAATCAGAAACCGTTTATTGCCAGGAATGTTTACACAAACGAGGAATTTTTTGGGGCGGAAAAAAATAACAACAGCCATGTTGGTTGTATTTGTCCTTATGATCATTTTGGTGGAGTGGCCTTGGAGGGAGGCCTGAAGGGATGGGCTGTGAGGGTTGCAGACTTAGCGACAGCTAGTGCAGCTAGCTACTTTCATTGGAAAAGAGTTGGCGGTGTTTGATGACCAATCCTACCTATCAAGCCTGGTATCAAATCAATACATCCTCCACTTACTTGAGACTTGAATGCCCTTGAAAACTCAACTTGATTTGAAAATGAAAGGCAAAAAGCTGAGGAGACTTGATTTGTGACCTACATTACAAAATGCTAAATTGTGCATTTTGTCTTTTGCAGTGCAGCCAAACTTTCAAGAATAATTATTAACACGATAATTATGTACACAAACAATTTCTCTATCTCCTAATACATGCTTTTAGTTGCAGCTGAGAAAATTGGGAAATAAAATGAAGAAAAATCCAAATTCATATTAGAATAGAATGTGTGCGTGCGTGTGTGTGTGTGTGCGTGTGTGTGAGTGTGTGTGTGTGTGTGTGTGTGTGTGTGTGGTGTGCCAGCCACACTGTCAGTTTGGCTGCGATGTGTCAAGACTGGGTCTCCATGTCGTCACCTTCCTAAAATAATGGCCTAAGTAATTTTTGACAACAAATATTTTGTGGCCTAAATCATCTCCTCATGATGCTGGCTACCTCTGGTATAATCACCTACATCCTCAGTTGAACAGATCATGTGATTCTACCCCTGTAGTATAGGCCGTTTTATTTTGCCAAAGTAAACTTTTTTTTTTTTTAAATGACGTGAGCCATTATTTTAGGAAGGTGAATACAAAGACCATTTAATCCTTGACTGTGTGAGTTCTGCCTGCATTTTTCTGCAGAATGCAGCTAAACAAAAAGTATATAGTGTCAAAACAGTGGTCTGTTTGCACTATTAAAGGCTGAAAATGAACCACAGTAAAGGATTTTATTGTGTTCCAATAACAACAATGATGAGGCAATAAATTACATACATATACTGCAGAACACAATACATAACTGAGTGGCTTTACATGAGAGAAAACATGGCTGATTGTAATCTGTAAGGGTGTAGTGTGCTTTTGTTTTCAAAAATCTGTTCTGGTCTCATTATAAATGCACATGTTCACTATCATTAAGGTCTTCTTGAGAGTGCCAGTAATTATACATGTACATGGTTTGGCATTCGATTGACACACATTTACACATGCCCAACCTCATAAGAGCTCCTATGCCTTTGTGTGTTCTGTTTTCTATATTGGTGTCACTACTCTAGTTGTGTAGGTTGGCATGTTAGCAGTTCTTGGAGGTTCTTCATTGTCGGCTTTTGAGGTCAGAAAATACTTCTGTACCTTCAACTGGTAGATGGCCTACATTATAGATAAGGGAGATGGACAAGAGAGATTGAGTTTGGGTGAAATGGACTCATTTTGTTTGCTCTCAGGCATATTTTCTCTTTGCTCAATCACTGCAGCTGGTTCTCAACTGACCAGTGAGGCCCCTCCTCAACCCCTGAGAATAAGACTTTACCAATAAAAAAAGAAAGATTCCCTGAGGTATGGGTCGAGAGGTCATGTGGTTGGTGTGGCATTACATTGACTGAAATGTCTATATCACCTCCATACAGTTGAGCAGCGAGGACACTTTCTGTCATACCATCCCTTTAACCGTTTGGAAGCAATTCAGAAGGACAATATTGCCTTTGATAGAGATAGATATTGCCAGAGGGGAAATACTCAATGTGGATGCCATAGTAATAGACAATATCTCCTCTCCCTATTTTCAGTTTGCAGTGTCAAGCCTTTCATACTCCATTCCTTTAAAATAACAGTTTAATAAATAAAAAAGTTACACAAGTACTCTTGCGTGCACAGAACAGTAGAAGAGGAATTTTAAGAATGACACCAAGGGTGTGTTTGTAAATCTAATCTGAATTGAATTAACTAACTGGTAAGAACAACTTCTTACCTACTATTGGTACATTTAGTGCAAAATGGTGCTTTGTGTGCATGAGCTTTAAACCAGTGAGGATGGCAATAATTATCATTAGACATGAAACTACAACCACTATGGAAATAAGTTTAAAAAAAACATTGGCTATAGCTAATGTTTGGAGTTAGTGTACATATTTTATTAAATATTATGACAAACAAGAAACTTCCACATATTACTGCACTTGGCTGAACATGCTCTGTAAAAATGAATGGTACATTCCAGAGTGCACTCCGAGTGGCTTTTTATAAAAAAATCACAGGTTCAACAAACAAAACAGGTAAAATCAGTGGTAAAAGCATAAGTAACAAAAGCAAGAAACATGAGAGTGGAAAATAAAAAAGGAAGTTTAAGACAATGACAATGCACAATGAATTTGGGATTTGTGCAGAAAGGTGGTGATAGTGTAAGTAGTACAGCTGGAGGTGACTGATTAATTGTTCATCAGAGTAATGGCCAGTGGAAAGAAGCCTTTTCCTGTGTCTGGTGGTTGTGGGGTACAGTGCTCTGTAGCGCCAACCAGAGGGGAGGAGTTGGAACAGATTGGGTCCAGGGTTTGAAGAGACTCGTACAATTTAAAGAATTATCGAGCCTGATGGCAATGATGGCAATGATGGCAATGATGCTATTATGTATTTATTTGGTCATCTGGAGAATTTTAGCCAAACACAAAGTGGGTACTTTATTGAGCCACTATAGCCTATATATTCTGCAGTAGATAGCTTGATCTGTTGCATAACTGCACATAGTAGTAAGACAACAATGTAAATAAATAATAAGCACTAAATTCATATTTTCAATACAGTTTATTTTGTGTAGCCCAAAATCACAAATTGCAAATTTGCCTCCGAGGGCTTTACAGGACCCCATGTGTAATGTCTGCTTGGTATTTCTATACAATTCCCTGAAAACTGAGAAGCTATTACTATGTCCCTGAAACTCACTTAGTTTTTGAAGAGATGTATTATGAAATAGGCAGGTGTGAAATTTGGCAACTGCCAAAAGCTATACATTTGGGACCTGCTGCTCATGAAAAGTCCTTGGTAAGTCTAAGGAGAGCAGTTTTGTGCTGTCAAGTGCTCTCAGAGAGTTTGGGATTTCATTAATTTCACTTGTAAACCATATATTAAATCCTTTTCCTTGAATAAAATAACAGCTGGGAGACAGGCTTTTATTTAGCAGGAGACAAGTGGACGGGACTCAATGGAGTGTTTTCAAGTGGCAATGCTTTTGTTCTTCAAAGTAAGAGTACCATCAAGAGCAGTCAAAAGGGCAATTAAAATGATCAAAACTCTCCTCAGTATTGACCAGAAGCACGTGAGTAGTGTTGGAAGTGCTTGTCAAGAAGACCTCTGAGAATTTGGAAGAAGAGGCAGTTAAGTATGTAGCAAAGAGGTTAAGAAAGAGCAAAGAGTTCACAGTTCACAACAATGGCTTCACGCAGTCCCTTTTATATTTTAAATTAAATAACTAACACACTAGGATTCATGAACTTTGAACAAGAGTCCACAATTGTCATTCTTGATTTCATTTAGACTCAACACAATTCATACTTACCTTTACTGTGAATAAGAATAGGGCAGTGCCCAATCGTGGCGCATTGTTTACTTGACACCCAGTATTGCTGCTTGTAGCGTTATCTAAGGGTCTGAGCGTGTGGCCGTTCTTAGTGCATGCCCATTCAAAGAAGAACAATAGCATGGTCCCCAGAAGTGGTGCTTACAGTGTTGTTGAGAACCATTGCTCATTGACTCCAGGAACGTGAAAAAGAATGTCGTTGGAGCGTTAGTGAATTCGGTTGGAACGTTAGTGAATTCGGTCGGAACGTTAGTGAATTCGGTCGGAGAGTTAGTGAATTCGGTCGGAGAGTTAATGAATTCGGTCGGAGAGTTAGTGAATTCGGTTGGAACGTTAGTGAATTCGGTCGGAGAGTTAGTGAATTCGGTCCGAGAGTTAGTGTATTCGGTTGGAACGTTAGTGAATTCAGTCGGAGAATTAGTGAATTCGGTTGGAACGTTAGTGAATTCAGTCGGAGAATTAGTGAATTCGGTTGGAACGTTAGTGAATTTGGTCGAAGAGTTAGTGAATTCGGTCCGAGAGTTAGTGTATTCGGTTGGAACGTTAGTGAATTCAGTCGGAGAATTAGTGAATTCGGTTGGAACGTTAGTGAATTCGGTCGGAGAGTTAGTGAATTCGGTTGGAACGTTAGTGAATTCAGTCGGAGAATTAGTGAATTCGGTTGGAACGTTAGTGAATTCGGTCGGAGAGTTAGTGAATTCGGTTGGAGCTTAAGTGAATTCGGTTGGAGCTGTTATGTGCAGCTCGACAGGAACACTGGACCCAAACGCCGTCAACGATGGAAAAGCAACTTTATTGCTAAACAGGATTCCAAAAACAGGCTTCAAAAACCAGGATACAAAACACGCACACAAGATCTTCCACGATCTAGACAAGACGAACCGACCCAAGGGGAATGACATGAACAGGACTTAAATACAGAGGGCTGGTGCAGGTGATTGGACACAGGAGGAAACAATCAGGAACAGGGCAGACAATCACAGGGACAGGAAGTGAAGAGAAACAGAGGACACGAGAGACAAGGACTTCAAAATAAGACAGGAAACACGAAACAACACTACAGATCCTGACAGGAGCGTTAGTGAATTCGGTTGGAACGTTAGTGAATTCGGTCGGAGAGTTAGTGAATTCGGTTGGAACGTTAGTGAATTCGGTCGGAGAGTTAGTGAATTCGGTTGGAACGTTAGTGAATTCGGTTGGAACGTTAGTGAATTCGGTCGGAGAGTTAGTGAATTCGGTTGGAACGTTAGTGAATTCGGTCGGAGAGTTAGTGAATTCGGTTGGAACGTTAGTGAATTCGGTTGGAACGTTAGTGAATTCGGTCGGAGAGTTAGTGAATTCGGTTGGAACGTTAGTGAATTCGGTCGGAGAGTTAGTGAATTCGGTTGGAACGTTAGTGAATTCAGTCGGAGAATTAGTGAATTCGGTTGGAACGTTAGTGAATTCGGTCGGAGAATTAGTGAATTCGGTCGGAGCTTAGGTGAATTCGGTTGGAGCGTTAGTGAATTCGGTTGGAACGTTAGTGAATTCGGTCGGAGAGTTAGTGAATTCGGTTGGAACGTTAGTGAATTCGGTTGGAACGTTAGTGAATTCGGTCGGAGAGTTAGTGAATTCGGTTGGAACGTTAGTGAATTCGGTTGGAACGTTAGTGAATTCGGTCGGAGAGTTAGTGAATTCGGTCCGAGAGTTAGTGTATTCGGTTGGAACGTTAGTGAATTCGGTCGGAGAGTTAGTGAATTCGGTCCGAGAGTTAGTGAATTTGGTTGGAACGTTAGTGTATCTAACAACTGTAAAAGACCACTGTGGACGACAAGCTCAACTTGAAGGGATATCGCCTATTATTCAAAGTTTATTAAATATCTATTATATATTAATGTTTTTTTCATTTTATATTAACTGCACCAACTATGATGTCTTGGGTCCCCAGCAATACACCCGCCAAGTGTGAAGTAGAGTGGACGAGTGGTTTTTGAGATATGTAAAGACAGAAAGACATATTCTATAATATGTTCCTCTTCCTAAAAATGTTTTGTTTATATATTTAAAGTCACTATACTTAGAAATCCTTATCAGCAAGGGAACTGAAATCAAAGCAGTCCTCTCTCATAAATCCCCCATGTTCTTATCGTCCTGTGCAATGCCCGTGCCATTTACATCAGTGAGAGAGCAGCTGAATGGCGTTTGTTTTCTTCATTGTCATTTGTGTCTATTGTATCTAAAAGAACCACCTGCTCGCTGGAGTAGCGGTGGAAAGCCTTCCAGGGTGCGTCTTATAATTGCCACTGTGGGCTGGTAAATAACAGCATGCTATTTCACAGGCTCACAGTGTTGTTTCCTCTTTTCATTAGAGAATGTCAGAGCTAATTTAGGACGTTTTGGTGAGAGAGTGAGGAAGTGAACATGCGAGTGAGGAGGATAGGAGGGTGTGTGCTGACACCATTTGGAGGGGGAACTATTTAGCTCTGTTGCTATGGTGTTGCATGGTGTAGGGTGGGGCTGCTCTGACACAGAACACAAGTACTACAAAATATCCTGCTAACACTCATACTAACCACTTCACACACTTATAGACTTTCATATAAACGTATCAAACAGTATTTGCCTCAGGCAGCTGGTGCCACTGTAATTCATCCCTGATGACATGAACCAAAAAGCAATTTACACTCATCAATGACATGTGTGCAGCATTAATGTAATGATTATTATCCAAGTCTGTGTATATGGAGCCTTAAGGTAACAATATACTTGAGACAAAATGAAACTGCTGTCAAACATGGCGCTAACAGCCAATGTCGTATGCCCAGCTTGAGGAATGTTTAGTTAATGACACTAAAGGAGAGAGATATTAAACGTGCTTAAGCACAGCCATAAGAAAACCCACTTAGAAAAGTTTAAATATCTACAAAAGTTACATCGGCAAATATATTTTCAAATAATGTTACCATATTAGATCAAAATTCATGTCTTTTAACAACCTGTCAACATGTTGCCATGTATGGGACATCCAATGTGCCAAGTGTGTTTTCAGTTGACTATTGAAGATCAGTCAATGAGGTAGATGTTTACATACATTTGTTACTTCTCTCTGTGTACAGGCAAATACATAATGCATACAATTCATGTAGGTTGCATCGCTTGTAATGCTGTAATCTAAACGTCCTTAAGAAAAGAAAAAGAAAGAAATTTACACTTGTATTGATCCCTGTGGGGACATTCTCTGCATTTAACCCATCCTTGGTAATTAAGGAGCAGTGGGCTGCAGTCAAGCGCCCGGGGAGCAACTGGGAGTTCAGTGTCTTGCTCAAGGACACTTCAACATGAAGTACGGGGAGAGCGGGGTACGAAACTGAGAATGCATTACATTTTGCTCTCAATGAGCACAAAAAGGAGGTCCTGATAGGAGCATTTTAAGCAATAAATATAATAGGTCTTCTAGATGTGTTTGCATGAAACCAAATCTGCTTTTATTGTAGTTCTTTTCTTTCAATTGACAACATTTTTTGTTTTAAAACAGCTCCTCGTCGAGAGGCTAACAGAAAGACCTTATCAGCTGAGGATGCAGATAAAGGGGAACACTGAGGGAAATGTGACCTTGTCTTTTCCAAAGTTAATACCAGCAAAATAATAATCAAATGTTACTTGAAATCAGAAAGGATGTTTTAACCTATGACGTGTATGTTTGTTGTGGGGTTTAGAGACAATCACACAGTACATTTAAGATGAACATGGTAGTTTAATGTGACGACTGGAGTACAAAATGCTGAAGTATATCAGAAAGCACTAAGACGAAAAACAGTATAAACTCTTAAACACTTAAAACATTTGTTTGAGCCTAGTAGGCCTACTGCTAATACTTAGAATATAACCAAAGCTGGGATACGTGTATTCGGAAAGCATTTGCCATTAGCATTAGCTTCAGCATTTTGCTTTCTTTTTTCCACAAAGCCCTTGCAAACAGAAATCTTCTAAAGTTCAGACAATACCAGACCAAGGAAATCAGAGAGACTGGAATCACTTTCCACATGTCAGTATAGAGCCGAGTTTACTTTACTATTAACTAGAAAGTAACGGACTAGTTGAGTTCTAAGTTACTGCTGATTGCTAGCTCTCACCAGCATTGATCTGTCAGCGAAACAGATTTTATAATAAAACAAGACACATCTAGCAAGCCAGTTACGTTACAGTACACAAACAGTGAAGCCCATGCAAACCAATACAACAGTAACATTAACACAGTCCTTGACAGCAACACGGAGCAACCAGCCACACAATCCGCCAACCTATTAGAGGCCAAGGGGTTGCACTTTACGTTACATGTTCACCACATCTAACTAACCACAAATGATCCTCCTTGAATGCTGCAATCAGCTTACTTCATGCCTTTACATTATTTTCCTTTTAGTAAAGCAAATAAAAAGTAATCCATGTCTTAAACAGGTCAAGTAATCCAGACGGAGAGAGCTGATTTGTTCAGCAGTTCAAGTCAAGTTTGCAATTTTTCAAATTTCCTTTGATTTCTCCATATTATCATGATGAAGTTAATGTTCATAACATTACCTTCCGATGAGGATGACAATATTTGAGAGTTTAACAGGAATTCTACTAAAGGCATTAATCTTTCCAAACAAAACTTACTTTATCAACTAAAACAGCTCCCCGTTTACTATGCTCTTCAACTTCTCCTCTGAACATCCAAACAAACACCATGCCTAGTTGACCAGATGGACAGGAAGTAACTTAATCTATGACATTAATATGTTAATATATTATTCCATGCCAATTTATTGTTAATTTTTACAGAGAAGCAATAGAAAGCATCTTGACAGGAAACATTACAAACAGGAAACATTTCAAACTGGCTTAGGATGTGCTCAGCCCAGAACATTAATGGCACTCCTCTTCCAACATCAGTGATATTAGTAACAAAGGGTGCATTCTGAGAGCCCAAAGGATATTAAAAGATAAAACCCATCCAGCCACAGCCTGTTCACCTTGCTGCCATCTGGCAAGAGATACAGTCGTACCACCAGACCAGTCGTTCAGAGCAGCTTCTTTTCTCAGGCTGTGAGACTTAGATTCATCCTACATCCTCAAAATATAATATAGAAAGCATGATTCTTTCTCTTGGAGTTACAATAATCAAAAGTTTTGTTTTTCTGGTTCATTTTAGACAAGCATAATTGTCTCACCCTCATTACTTTGGATAAAAAACAGTATTGGTGTAATGAAAAACACAAGGATTATAAGGACAATACAAGCCTCTCTCAGCATAGGTTCTAGTTTCAGCAAGTTTAAAACTGGACCCGGGTAAGAAGCTGGCACGCATCTACTGTTGTAAATCATTGGCTTGGCACCGTTTAAACTTAGACTTGATTATAGCCCCTGTTCACATTCTAACTCTTGTAACTAAAAGTGTTGCACCAGTCTGGACCAGACAGTAATGTGTGCAACCAACTATCGCCAAATACTGTATTCTCACGGTGGCATGCCTCTGAACTTTACTGAGCTGTTCATGTAGTTATGGAAGATAAATCAATTTTTAGCTTAAAAATGAATCCATAACCCAGCGAAAAATACTCCTGCACCTTCTCTTCCCTGAAGAAATTAGAATAAGTGAACAATAACAATTTCCTTATCTTAACAGCCTGTGGGAAGAAACTGTAAAGAATAATGAAAAGTGAGAGAACATAATTAGGCGCAAGAAAGGACTGAGATACAGATATATAGTGCACACATACACACACACACACACACACACATTTGAATAAGATGGGTAGAGGTTAGCAAACAGAGTGAAAGAGGCAGAGAGCTTTCAGGTAAGTGAATATAATGAAAGAGATAGATGGAAAAAGATGACGAGAAAAAGAGATACAGAAAGATTTGGAAAAAAATGAACAAAAGTAAAAGCAGATAATAGGTGTGAGAAAAAATAGTGAGTGGAGAGCTAGTTGGAAAGCTCCCCAACTAAATACAGTTTGATTTAGTGTTGTAGTGTAGTTCAGACGGCTCGTCAATTTGATCCTATGGGCTTTTGGCAAACAAACTGCAGTACAGAGAAGCTTTTTCCAGCTCAGTTTTGGAATAATTGCATGTAGATATCCTTTGGCTGGCAGAGGGTTTAGTCACAAATGCTGACACATAAGGTAAAGTATTCCCGCGTGGAATGAGAAAATGAACCAAACAGTTGTGGGTACACAGGAAAACAGTTTTGGGACGACACAGTTGAATCTCTTTACTTCACTGTTTGTGTTATTTTTAAAGCATTTATCTCACTTTGTGGCTTGACACAAATTCTCTGACACGCATACATAAACACACTAATACAAGACAGACAAGTTGCCTAAAATTCAAGCATATCTTAAAGACATGAAAACATGGATAACCTGCAACTTCCTGATGTTAAACTCAGACAAAACTTATTTGAACAGTTCAGTAAAGTTCAGAGGCATGCCACAGTTTTAGTGCAGAGAATACAGTATTTGGCGATAGTTTGTTGCACACATTACTGTCTGGTCCAGACTGGTGCAACGTGCAACATGCACTTTAACAGTAGGATGCACCTACTGCTAAAGTTATTTTACTGGGCCCTGAACACCTCAGCGATCAATTATCTGGTGATGTGGTTTCTGTAGATGGCATTGCCCTGGCATCCAACACCACTGTAAAGAATCTCTAGTTATCTTTGACCGAGACTTGTCCTTTAACTCCCACGTTAAGCAAATCTCAAGGATTGCATTTTTTCATCTATGTAACATTTCAAAAATCAGGCACATCTTGTCTCAAAAAGATGCAGAAAAGCTGGTTCACGTGTTTGTTACTTCCAGACTAGATTACTACAACTCCTTATTATCAGGCTGCTCTAATAAGTCTCTTAAATCCCTCCAGTTGATCCAGAATGCTGCAGCTCGTGTACTCACAAAAACTAAGAAAAGAGATCACATGACTCCTGTATTAGCTGCTCTGCACTGGCTCCCTGTAAAATCAAGAATCACATTTAAAATTCTTCTCCTCACCTACAAAGCCTTGACTGGTGATGCACCATCATATCTTAAGGAGCTTGTAGTACCATATTGCCCCACTAGAGAGCTGCTCACTAAATGCGGTGCTACTTGTGGTTCCTAGAGTCCAAAAAAGTAGGATGGGAGCAAGAGCCTTCAGTTATCAAGCTCCTCTTTTATGGAACCAGCTTCTACTTTCAGTCCGGGAGCAGAAACAGTCACCTCATTCAAGAATAGACTTAAGACTTTCCTCTTTAACAGTGTTTATAGTTAGGGCTGAATCAGGTTTGCCCTGGTCCAGCCCCTTGATATGCTGCTATAGGCTTCTAGGCTGCTGGGGGATGTTTTAGGATACACTGAGCTCCTATCTCCTCTTCTCTCTCTCCTTATGGATTGCACCTTATTATCTCTACTTCCTCCCTGGAGTCTTTGAGACTTCACATATCATAGGATCCATTGGACCTGGCTGTGTCTGAAGCTGCCTCCTTCCCAATGGCCCTCCGTCCTTCTCTGTGCATCCTGCCTCAAAGGCCTGGCCTCATTGGTCTGACCTCTTGCGCAATACCTCTTGCCTGGTAGGCTGGTCTCCTGCCTCTGTGGCCCTGCCTCCTGCCATGGCCCTGTAGCTGTTTTTCCTGATCCAATGTGAGGTCCTGGCACAGGGATGTCATAGGTGTACAGATTGTAAAGCCCTCTGAATGCAACCCAGTGCAACCCCTTCATTCTAACTTTCAAGCATCTTGTAAAGCAGATTGTAAAGCCCTCTGAGGCAAATTTGTAATTTTGGGCTATACAAAATAAACTGAATTGAATAGAAGCATGTGTATATTGACACAAGCAGAAATGCACACTGTTACACGCTGACAAAGGCAAGCAGAGTATTTACGTTGTATTTTATGATGTTTAGAAGCACCTCAGACTGTGATTTCTCTGGCAGGAGAGGTGTTGATAGCCCCTCTATTTTTCAGCTATAAGAACACACTCCACAGGACTCTAGGCCCCACTTTCATAACCCACTTCAATAGCCACCGGGACACACAACCCTATATCCCTCTTTTGCACCCTGCCAGCTCCCTCCCTACTTATCCTCGGCTCCCTCTCTCACCTTTTTGCTTCAGTCACATAACCTCACCCGACTTGATTTTCGCCTCACTCGCTGTCACCTGCCTCCCTTTCCCTCCATTCCCCTCTTCTGCTTGACCTATTGCATACTTCTCCTCCTCTTTCCCATAGAAAGAGAGAGGCTTAGCTTCACTGTCAAGAGGACTGACGCTGGCAAACAAAGTAGTGTGGGAGATGCAGAAAAAGAACACTAAGAGCAATTCCAGGTAGAGAGAACTTCATTCCTCACGACCACAGTGGCATGCAATGTTGATACCTAGAAGGCTTTTTGTGTACACGCAAATCATAGCAAAAATAAAATGGCAAGCATGTGTTTCACATTGCTTTCATAAGAGCTCGTACTTGCACACTGTGCTCTGCAGCTCAGCCAAAATGCATTAAACACCCTGCTTACTTGATTGCTCAAGAGTCAAACCCTGTGCAGTGATATTGCAGTAATTGGACTCATTTGCATGGTGTCTGTTTGTCCTCAGTGAAGTGAAACATTGAGTTCCTGAACTCTAATTTCCTTCTTAACCTCACTGCTGCAACTCTAGGTTTATCTATACAAAAAATGCAACCCACTCATTCTAACTTTCAAGCATGTTAGCATGTAGGATTGATCCTACATGCTAATTGAATCCTAAGAGATAGTAGGAAGAGTTATTTTTAATATGCAAGTTCCTAATTGACTGTTTGTTTTGTTACAATTGTCAAATCAGTAAGTTATATGTTTATTTTGAAACAGGACGTTTTATTTTGAAACAGGAAATGGTTTTAGGGGACTTGTAATCAGGAAGTGAAGGAAGAGCATGGCTCAATTTACAATCCAGTTGAGTCTGCTTGCATCTTATGCCTTTTGATGGCATCGTTGGTATGTATTGATTTGTTTTATTGTTACTTATGATCGCAGATGATTATTTTTGTGACAATGTTTAGTTTGGGAAGTTTTATGCACAAAGTCCATCGAGTCATAGTTAATGACTACTCCGCTATGAATGTTGTTCATATGACAGAATAAATATGAATAAATAGTTATGTTAAAATACAGTGGTTTATAGGAACATATGTGTAAATCAGTAGTAAATACATAAAAGTAGCGGTTTAAAAATAAAGCAAGTTATTTCATTGAAGAATCTGTATATTTACATTGTGTGTATGTGTAAGGTTAAAAAGAAAGCATTTTGTTAGTATTCATTATGCCCTTTGTGTGTTTTAGTTTTACTCTTTCTTATGTCAATAAACCTGTGGACAACGGACAACTGTCTTCAGAGTCGTGATGTCAGGAAGGAGTTTGTCTAACTGCCAAGGTGTATCACGGCACATATACTGAGGGCAGCATACTGATATAGTTAGGATTCAGGTGCCTTTAATACTGTTGCAAAGGCTAGTCAGTCTTTTCATTCTCACACAGCACATATGCTGTTGAAAATGATAATAATCCAATATTTACCACTCAAAATACATAGCTACGAAGCTAAAGTTAGAACCATGAGTTGTTTGAAAACAGTCTCTGGCTGAATTTTGAATGTATTCAGCGGAGTCTGGTTTTGTTTTAAAACCAGACTCCACCCCTTGATAGCTACATAGATGACATTGTCACTACAACGACTGAGGCTAAAGCTAAATGTCCCAGCCCAGGTAACAAGTCAGTATCCTCGTCACTATGTAGAGGACATGGAAGCAAGTATGATAAGGAAAGTTGTAAGATTATACTTATTTTGTTCTGACACAACCCAGTTTGGCTGATTAGCACAAATCGGTTCGTCATCATCCTAAAAGCCTTTTTTCTTGTGTTTGGCGAACTTAATGCTATCTTGGGTTAACTCTCCCTAAAAGTTCAAGACAGAGCTGCTATCAATAGCTGAAAGCATATGGTTTCCACATAGGGAGAAAATAGTCAGGGCTGCCAACTTTTCAATTAGGTTAGAGTGAGATTTGGTATCGGGGAAGTGGATGGATTTCATGACGAAGCCTTCTGTCACATTACACACCACAAGGGGTCAGGGTCATCAAGCCTCCACCCCTAGGACTCAGCAGTCAGGCTCCAAATTTTCAATTTTAAAGCATTTATAGAAGAAAAGGTACCTGAATAATAATTGACAATTATAAATAAGTATGGTTAATCAGAATTAGAGTTCACTTATAAAGTTGTGAGAAGAGGCAGGGCAAGGAAGCCACAACTCACACAAAGATCCAATCCCCTTTTCTGCCAAATGGTCATCTGTAGAATATTATCAGCAAAGTGCATTTTTTTTAACACAAATGTCTCTGTATGCTAAGTAAATCACTGAACTCTGTTTGGTGGGTTATATCTATTTTCCATAAATTCTCCATTGGCCATTTATCAGAAAAAAATCTAAATAAAATGTACACCAATGTCACGACCAAACTATGGACTTGAACCCAAATGCACTACTCGAGGCAAAGTTTCAACAAAAAAATCACAGTTTAATAAACTGGAAAAAACAAACAGAAAACCAATATGAACAAAGTAGCAAAGAAACAAAACCAGGCAAATAGCAAAAAACAAATATGAACAAAGTAACAAAATAACATTACCTGGTAAATGGCAAATGGCATGGATACGCTGGTTCTCTGGCACAAAGGACAAGACGAACTGGGAGACGCAGACAATATATACACAGGGTAAGGGCAGGGGTGGAAACTATCAGGGGCGAGGCAGACAATCAGACCAGAAGGGAAACACACAGGGGAAGGAACAAGTTGCCTGAAACGAGAGGAAAGTTAACTTTCAAAATAAAACAGGAAATCACAAGACAGCATGGACACACTTGCTCTAGGATACTCAACTAGGGTGGGGATTGAACCACCAACCCCCTGATTGAAAGAGGGACCTGCTAACCACTGACCCACAGTGTTGTAACTCTGTAACACTGTTCATTCTGTACACATGACATCTATTGCTTCTGTCCATCCGGGGAGAGGGATCCTCCTCTGTTGCTCTCCTGAAGGTTTCTTCACTTTTTTCCCTGTGAAAGGTTATTTTCTGTTTTTTGGGGAGTTTTTCCTGATTCGATGTGAGGTCAAAGGTCAGGGATGTCGTATGTGTGCAGATTGTAAAGCCCTCTGAGGGGAGTTTGTAATGTGTGAATTTGGACTATACAAAATAAACTGAATTGAATTTAATTGAATTGTTTATGTGTTGAGAAGGACAGTATTGTAAGACTACTTGGATGTCTGGCAGTTAGGCAAAGTGTATGTCTACATGTTTGTGTCCTTTGTGATTTGAATGGAGAGCCGTAAAAACAAAGTCCATAGGGCTAAATGTGACAGTGTATCCACCAGAAAATAAATCTTCTTTAAGAATGAAGGTTAGAAATGCCTTCACCATTGTAGACTGAGCGCAGGCGCTAACCTGATCTGAGGCTTCAGAGAGCCAGCAGGGACCCAAAGGCAGGGTGCTTTAGTGATGGATCACAGAGGGTAAGGCAGAGAGATGGCTTAGGGGGTCGGATACCGTCAAGCCATCCTGATGATCTGAAACAGCAGATCTGTGGGAATGATGGAGCAGACTGTGTGTGTCCTAATGGGATCCTAGATCTGCACTATCTCGCTGCCTTCATGTCCCTGCAGCTGTCCCGATAGGAAACAACGGAGCCCCAATCGATGGTGATGCTTCGCCCCCCATTCCTTAACTTCCTTCCTCTAGGCTGTCACAAAGTGTTCAAACCACAGTCCTGGTTTGACAGTAGCTCAACTCCAGTGGAAGATCATGTTGATGCATATGTTTGAAAAAGAACTATATCGCAGATGATCTGTAGATATGAATATATAAATGTAAATATATGTTTATATATATTTAAGTACATACATATGTGACCATAGCACTGTAAGCATGCACTGTATGTAATTGGAGAGACATAACAATGGAGCAGAAAATATAAAACACAATAACAGTACACTTGAAAGTAGTTTAATGATAGCAACTCCATCTCATCAAAGCATGAACATGAGCAGAACAAAGCATAATGAACTGATGTGATTTTTAAATATGCAAAAGTAAAATTTGAGCTGCAGGTGATATTATCACAAAGCATAACCAATCAATTACAAAAGTGACACATTTCAAATAGAAGAGGCTGTGTCAAATGACATCAGACAGGGACATTTATCCACTCCCTGTTGCATAACCACAGCTGCATTGAAAAGGTGCCCTGAAACAGCATCTACTCTGAGATACAGGAGTTGAGGACCAGAATTATTCATTCTTCCTGTCACCAGTATGTACAGCTGACGGCATTACTAGATCTCCATTTGAAGCTCATGTAACAAAACAAAAAACATCGACCTCTTTAAACCTAGCCTTTTCTTTCGCAATCATTGTCAAGGTTTTCATACCCATACTAAAACCAGTTTATCTCCTCAACTACAGGGGCTATTTGAATCATTTCAGTATTAGAATAAAGAGAATACCTGTGAGATTGGTTAAGATGTGTTTATAGCAGTATATGTGTTATTTTTTTAATATGGAACACAGAAAAAATTAAGGAAATAAAAGAAATTAAATTAAGAAATTAAATTACGCATTTGCAAGCTTTCACTCTGCCATACCACAGCATAATATGTTAACAGTCTGTCTGCAAAGTTTGACTTTTGAGAATTCTTTTAGTCTCCAAATTGTGCGTTTTGGATTTGTGCGTGATATTGCCATTTTCTCATGTAACACACTATTTATTTCACTTTTGTATCACTAATGGTGTTCAATACACCCACATACAGCAGCAGCATACACTAAATAAACCAAAGTAATGCTTTTGTGCCCTCAAATTATCATAAATATTTGCACATGTCCCAACAATTTCCTTAACTTTCCATAACTTTCTGTCCTATTTTCGCCATGCAAATCCCAAATTCAGTCTAAGACACCTCCTTTTAACCGTTAGAGCCTATGGGAGCTTTCTACAGCGTTCCAAATGAGATTGACAGCCCTTTTAGCCACACAAAACCATCAAGCTTCAAAACTTTGTGACACGTAGTATTAGATCAGCTAAGATCAAAACCCAAAATGCTCCCAAGACAGTTCAGGGGTCAACAGGAAGTTAGACTCACAACAACATGGCACGTGTGGATTAGCCGAAGGCCCACTTTTTCATCATTAGGTAAACTATTTTCTGTGAAGAGAAGAGATTGGAAGGTAACGTCTGAATCCGTATGTTGTGAGGTTTGGTTGTTGAGTTGTGTGTTTGGAGCTCGTAGAAATGGATTATTTAGTGTTTTAGCCCAGGCTTTGCTGTTTAATATGATATGTGGCATCAATATATTTGTTAAATGTACATCTTCATGAACACTAGGTGAACACTATTGTAGGTGGGGCTCAGAAGGGCAGGAATAAGTGGAAACACCGACAGTCCCATGTCATCTAGTGCAGCATTTACTGCTTGTTTGTTACTACACAGCTGGAATGGTTACAGTAACAACATCATTGACCTTGTGTTTCCCCTGGCTGCAAAGATCTGTAGAGGACCGTTCCTGGCATGAAAAGAAAAAAAGGATGAAACGTTACACATGTTCAAATGTCTGTTTGTATCTCTTACAGTAAATCTTGAAGTACATTTTATGGACTGTTTGCTCCTTTTTGATCTTTGAGGAGAACACAAGAACCCCTTCTTTGACTGTAAATGCACACTGTCTAGTATTCTCTCTCTCTCTCTCTCTCTCTCTCTCTCTCTTTGAAAGTCTCACTATCTTACTCTTTCACTTGCCTTCTTCCAAAATATAATGTCAGAAAAGTAGATTGGATTTTGCCAGAATACAATTCTATCTCCACCAATGGGACCATATCTTCCCAGGTCATCCATCCATGAGGTACTGCTTCAGATGGATTCCACCGCTTCCACCTCTACCATATTTGTCTCAGTTCCCATTATGTGACCCCAGGTCCCTCATCACAATATAATATTCATACAGTTTCAGAATAACTTGCATCCCCAAAGTGTACTGCAGGTGCCAAATCACTTTTTTTTCCTCCCTGGCTTAAAAAAGTCTGGTTTTAGGGAGAAGCTGCTAGATTTCCCTGCTGATGCATATACATATTTTTACAAAGCACCAAATTGGTGAGATCCCAGAGTCATAAAGTAAAGATCTTTAGAACTGTGTAAATGTAACTGAAAACATAAAAATGCTGTAGAAATGTTGGCGATGACAAAAACAAAGTTGATTAGGAAAAGTACTTCTTCATCTTTAGTTTTCTACAAAGTTTGTGTTTAGATACAGGTACAAACTATTACGAGAAAATACTGTATTCTGCCCACGAGCTTGTGTGCACACTGTGCGCCTGTCAATTAAACAACAGAACGTGTCAGTAGTGAGGGACTATGTGATACAAGCTAAAACAGATTGAGCACTGTGTTCTGCTCACATGCTGGCTCTGTGTTTGCACTCTTTGTTCAGGGTATGAGAATCAGAAGAAAATTGCAAATGTTCTGACCTCACTGGGTTGTGTTTAGTACTCCTCTCCCTGTGAGGGCTGTGGGCACTGGGGGGCTAGGCTACATGTGTGGGAGACAGAGGAGCTGGTTCCACAGGAGTGAGTGGATACAAAGCATTGTGAGAGTAAAACATGAAACCTGCTCGCATTAATCTTCAGCCATGTGGGCACAAGAAGCACAGCATTGTATCCTCATACAACGCTTTGTATGATATCTTACGAGAAAAGTTACTCCTCATTTTTGTGGCGATTTCCTACGTTCAATACAAGCAAAGAGTCTTTTAAAAATGAACCTTCGTCTTCACAGGATAGACTCATTTAGGTTTAGACAACAACACTAATAAGTTAGGTTCAGGAGAAGATTGTTGTTTGAGTTCAAATAAGCACGTGGTTACCACTGAAGAAAGCAAGTTACTTGACAAAAAAATAACTTGTTTCACATGGGGAACGAACACAGCCCATCTACCTTGACTTCCACCCACCCTGTGTGTGCTTTAGCTGTCTTTATACTTCCTCGCTGTGTGCTTTAGCTGTCTTTATAATTCCTCGCTCATGATTACGTGGATAACAAAAAAAAAAAAGGATTTTGTGGGAAGCCTACGAATTATCGTGCATCATTTTTTGCAAGAAGCTACAAATGCTGGATGAGACCAGCCTGAGCACAGACATGAGAATACAGTTCATCGGAACACATAGAAAGTCTTAGAGGAACAGCACAATAACAGTAAGTCCCCTTACGCATACACACACATGCAGAAGGTAAACCCACAGTCTAGGACTTCAGTAAAGTAGGTCAGTCTCTTGGGATCCGACAGGTCATGGGGCAAACAGCCGCCAGTAGAACTCACAGTGACTGAAGAGATGTGCAGAGCTGAGAGCAGTTCAACTGTTGTGACACACAGAGGCAGCTGGATCAATGATTCAGTAAGGTATAATCTTGGTTTGATGAATGCTGTTTTGCATTTGGAAAAGGTCATGTGTCAATGCTCCAAAATCAATTGGTTATTTGCAAAAGGCCTGTTCCTTCTTAACGACATTAACCTGCTTGATAGGAGTCCTAAGTGCGAGTAATTATATTCATTAAAACACAAATGGCTAAAATAACTTGGGTTTAGTATGAAGATGAAAATATGAAAGAACTGAAGAACAGCTGCCTACAATGTCATCCCAACCGTGTTGCCTCTTTAGGGAGTGTTTGTGCTTTTCTCTCAGCATTAGAGATCAATGTTATAACAAATATGACTTTGTTATGGAATGATGTTGTTGTTGTCATTTAACTTAACTTAATGATTTTACTCAATACCCCTTCCAGAGACATGTGTATTATGCAGTTCTATTTAAAGGGCATTTTACCCACGCTCTATCCATTCATATGAGACAGCTGCTTTTGCTTTGCCCATTTAAACCCAGTCTCACTCCCAACTCATCAAATACCACCGCTTGGTCAGTGCTCCTCACTGTTTGATACCGACGCACCACGCTCTCAGCTAACTCCAATGCAAACCCTTCACGTGTCAGTATTAGATGGGCAGAGCAACTGACCTATAAATAGCAAGATAGTGCACACTTTTTGTCAGTGACTCGATTGTCACTGACAATTGTTCGTCAAGTTAACACTAATCACGCTCTAATTTCCTGTGAAGATGGAAGTTTATTTTTGACACATTGATGTACAAGTTGAAACTGACAATCCGTCTCTGAAAAGTCAAAAACCCGTGCCTAGGCACTCATTGGCTCATTTCCTTTCATCAGGATTGCAGAGTTTTTCCTGATCCGATGTGAGGTCAAAGGTCAGGGATGTCGTATGTGTACGGATTGTAAAGCCCTCTGAGGGGAGTTTGTAATTTGTGATTCTAGGCTATACAAAATAAACTGAATTGAATTAAATGAACTTAAATGAAGAAAGTTATGACTAAAGTTATGTTCGTTCAGACTTCAGTCTGACCAATGCCCAGTGTCTTCCCCAGACAGGGGTTTGGTCAGTCAAACAGAAATCACCAACCTTTGCCGCCTGTCCTATGCACCAATCCATCAAATGTTAATCCATGCTTCCTCTCGCATGCAGCACTTTGTACTCAAGGAGGGACCTCTGAGTTTTTGACCTGGATGGTTTTAGAACTAAATACAGGAGGCGTAAACGTGAACTGTTCCTCCTTGTTGCTCTCGGTAATATCTATGTCAAGATCAACACCCATCCTGCTACTGTATACAGCAACAACAAGCACATGTATGCCTCTTCCAGTTTGGGCTTCCTGAATTTCCACTTACGGAAGCGTTGACGCACACATACATCATTTCCATTCATAACTTCAGAGCAGTTTACATTGACTGCTTTCATACGATTTCACTGCATGAGGTAACAAATAATTCCTTAAGGCATGAGTTTCTTTAACAGGGACTCAGTTACAAGGCCCAGGGTTTTTAAACATGCTTCTTGAACATCTGTGCAGCACACAGGCAATTTGAGATAAGACTCGCACAGGGGAAGTTAATTAGCAATATGGATCAGGCCCAATGAATACTGGAAGTGTATCTCGAGATGTAAAAGCAATGGATGCATCTATTAAATACAACTTTTATTTGAACCCCCATCTTAAAACTTTCACGTGTGCAGTTTTACTCTATAATTACAAACATTTCCTGGATCTCATTTGTATAGTACAAAGCATCCCAGGCATCCATGTTGCAGCCCCACAGACTGTAGTACCATGGTTCGCTGAAAATGCTCACTGATTTCTTTTATTTATTATTTATTATTTAGATGTGATAGGAAGTAATTTGCTGTAATGCGTGTTGAGGGCGTTTTAAAAGAGCAATTTCATCTTGCTGTGCTGGTCCCTTTCTCTGTGGGGGAGCCCGGCTGTTCATGTTCCTCTATCAACACCAATCACTGAAGCTGAAAAAGTCTGCTGCTGCTGAAGCGAAAGGAGACTTCACACCCCTCTGCTATCTCTGCTGTCTCCCCTTTTCTTCTTCTCGGCGTCTCACACTCCTTCCATCTCCGTTTTGTTCACCGGAAAATGTGTTGAATTAAGTTCAGAGAGAGGCCAATTAAAATCCACAGATGTCAGTAAATGAAAGAGATGATGACAAACAAAAGCAAATTAAGAGAAAGTATGTGGAGTGAGTGAACTTGACACTTCCCCTTCACACTCATCATTATCACAATGCATTACAGCAGGTTAGGGTTAGGCCACGTATAAAAAGAGAGCAACAGTGTCAGCTATTGTTAGAATTACAGTTTCAGTAGTGAATAAGTGAACAGTGCAACCACCCACTCTCTCTCCACATTTGTTTTAATAAGAGGTTTAAGGCATCTCCATTTCAGGCATTTAGCTCATTTTGTCCTGCAACAGCTGTGTCCTTACGTGATGATTCTAGTTATGTGAAGAAAGAATAATACATATCATGGTTTGTCAGCGTTAGTCTGTTGATATAAACAAAGAAAAGACCTACAGCTATATATTGTTTCAGATTTGCAAAAGCTGCAGTGGAAAAGTTCATAAATATTCACAGAGAAGAGTCATAACTTTGAGGGATTAAAACCTCAAAACAAAAACAAATACAAGAAACAGATCATCTATAGATTAAAATAAAAACCATGGTAAGTAGTATCGCTTATTGAAGAGGTTTTTATTGAATCCGTAACCTTCTCTGACTAGAATAAAAGGTATGAATGTCAGTGAAAGGTCTTCATAAAGTTGTTCTCTTATGGTATGAGGACTGGAGTTAGAGTCTTAAAAACGTCAAAAGAAAAGACAGTAAGTGGACCTACAGTTGGGATTGTTTTGTCAAACTGCTATTTCCACAGTCAATAATGAACTTTAATGGCAACAAATTAATTTAAAAAAAAGGTGTTATAAACATGAATATGAATACTGAACAACATCCCTCCACTGATATGGGACTGTATGATATGTTTGAAAGCTCCAGAAAATGAAACATACTGAGATATTTGCGTGTTGTAGCCTGTTAACTAACTAACTGTCATCCTGGCTCACCAACAGAAAACTAAAAACAATACATATTGACATTTTTTACAAGGCTGACTTGTTAGCATACAATTACCTTTTAGACATCCAGCAGACAGGGACCAACATTAGCATGTTTTTGGAGTCATACTATGGCCACCCGATGAATCTAAGTCTAATATCTATTCTCCTTTCAGCTCTGTTTGGGTCTATACCAACTTCAGTGAAATAGATCAGTTTCTTTAGCTGCCAAATGGGCCGCTATGTTCACCAGCTAGTCGTTAACTTGTTTGTTGACCATGTGTTGTTGGGCAAGTTGCAAACAGAAGGCTTTCAGAGCTTTTAGTTCTGCAAACTGCCTATTGCTATAAGAACGGCTACAAGGCTCGAGCTGAGGTATTAATTATATGATCAGCACTACTAACAACATCTTTGACATTACCCATTATTATAAAACTATTGATTAGAGCTGTTATAAAACTACGTTAGATATAACGTAATGTCAGTATACACGACTTGGCTATGGGCCAAAACATTACATTACATGTCATTTAGCTGAAGCTTTTATCCAAAGCGACTTACAATAAGTGCATTAAACCATGAGTCCAAACTCAGAACAACAAGAATCAAGCAAGTACAATTTCTTCAATAACGTTAAACTACAGAGTACTATCCGTAAGTGCCATTTAAGTGCTACTAAAGTGCTAAACAACAAAGTGCTATCGGTAAGGGACATTTAAGTGCTACTACGGCATTTAAGTGCTACCTATTCAAGGTATAGTCGAAAAAGATGTGTTTTTAGTTTGCGACGGAAGATGTAGAGACTTTCTGCTGTCCTGATGTCAATGGGGAGCTCGTTCCACCAATGAGGAGCCAGCACAGCAAACAGTTGTGACTTTGTTGAGTGTTTAGCTCGAAGTGAAGGAGCTACAAGCCGATTGGCAGAAGCCGAGCGAAGTGAACGGGCTGGGGTGTGAGGTTAGACCATGTCCTGGATGTAGACCGGTTCGATCTGTTCGCAGCACGGTACGCAAGTACCAATGTTTTGAAGCGGATGCGGGCGGCCACCGGTAAACCATCGATATGGTCCTTTTATTTCTGCAGTGTCCTCCTCTCCAATGTACCTGCATGACACGTCTTAAGGTCATATGAAATGTTGCTGTCACAGTTGTGAAAAAAAGATGCTCATCCTGTCTACTTTAGACTAGCTCCACATGAATGCCAGATGTAGGTGCTTCTCTATACATATAAAGTAGTTCATGTATTTGCACTGTGCTGTCTTTGTGCTGTTCTGGCTGTGGACACTATCACTATCCCTCTCTGGTTCTTTCTCCTTGGCTTGTTGTCCATTTAATCAACTTGATAAACAAAATGTAATGCTGTCATTTAAATGTGCCGTTTGCGTCCACCTGACTTTACTTTGGCAGAGCATTCCTTCCTGTTTGGCCCACTTTAAAGTTTCCAGTATATTTTTTTCTTTATTATTCTAGAGGGGATTTTAAGGTGAAAGGTTTTCATTTTCATTAGCTGCTTCATAATGTGAGCATTGGGAACCTCTGGTGAACAGTAAATGTGATGAAGGGCTATACTAAACTCCATTTGATGTGGCAGTGAAGTATAACATAAGGAAAAAAAAATGAAGGATGCTTCTGACACTACAAAATTGGTGAGAACGCTTAATGACAGCACTGTCAGAGATAACCTTCGTCAGGCAAGGGTAGACTTTGAACTGAGCTCCTCTAAGGGCCTGACTGTATGTAAAGGGCTTTATCACCTTCATGAAGACATTGAGTGATATGTAGTTTACTAGCAATAGTTTGGTTCAATGGTAACGCAAACATATCTTATCTAAAGATTCCCTCTCTGCTTGTGCTGAGACATTGTCTAAAACAGGTGTGATTGAGATGAGCGGTGCCTCACAGCTTACTTTTTGAATAGAGGAAGAAGAGAGAATGACATTCAGAATAGCTATAAAGTAGACGTTTAATGCTTGAATGATTGTATCGATCGAGGCGACGACATCAAATAATATGATGTGCCATACTATGGCTGGTTTCAATCATACAAAAGGTCAAAGGCTTACGTACTCTGACAAGTAGGCTTTACAACTCAAATGATGGGTTTCAGCAGGAAAAAAGGTGATGCCTCTTTCGTTGGTAGGTCTGTTCCTATCTAAACCTGAACAGAAGAAGATTGTAGGCAACATACTTAGGCATTTAATAATAATAATCCATTTAATTTATATAGTGCTTTTCAAGATACTCAAAGACACTTTACATTATACACCGTAGACACAGCTACAGGGAGCAATGCAGGGTTAAGTGTCTTGCTCAAGGACACATCGACTAGGACGGGGATTGAACTGCCAACCCCTTGATTGAAAGACGGGCATGCTAACCACTGACCCATAGTCGCCCCACAAGTGCTTAGAACTACACTTTGAGCAACATTAACATAGGATAGATCTATTTTCTTTAAACAATAATTGTACCACACATATTGCTTTTGTTTTCCATTTACAAGTTCACAGGTTAAGTCTCTTAGGTTTAACTATGGCTCTCCCAGACCTAGATCTGAGTGTAGGAGTCTCTGTAGGTGCCACTTGGAGTATCACAGCAAGTGACACAGGGGTCTGCACAGAAGCAGGCTCTAGAGTTTGTTTCTGTGTCCGGGCTGCCCGCACCTCCAACACTCCTGCCCTGATGTTTGAGGGACCCCCTGTGGGTTGGGAAGGGTGCTGGCGTTTGCTTGGGTAAGAGGATTGTGGAACCGAGGGAGGGGTGCTGACCGTGGGGCCGGTATGGGTCGGGTCAGGAGCTGCGTCGGCCGGGCCATAGCCAGTGCGCCACCCCGTCCCCCTGACCGCAGGGATGAACCACCAGGTGATCCTCCGCCAGAGTGATGCCGGTCTCCAGCGATGTGGGGCCGTGACAGTGGACCCACTTCGATATTCTGGCCGGCAGCTCCCCCATGAACTGCTCCAAGACGACCTTCTCCACCACCGCCTGCGCCCCTCCTGCGCCCCTCCTGCGCTCCCGGGTTGTAGCCATCTGGTGGCGGCGTCCTTCAGCTGGTGCGCATACGCAAAGGGCCGGTCCTCGGGCCCCAGCATTGCCTGGCGGAATTTATTCTATAACAAATACCACATATCCTCTTTCTAGAGAACAAAGGGTAGACTGCCTTTGTCTCTTCAGACCTTAGAGAATTATTCTGCCTCTTTTGTTGGTAGGTCTGTTCCTATCTAAACCTGTGTGCCCATTTGATAAGGGGTCACCAAGCCACCACCCTCACAATGTAGGAAACCCTGTTTCTAAAAAAGGGCTTTCCATGATTATGACGGGGACTTTGACAGAGACCATAGCCGAATGAGAGAGCATCCTGTCTGGATGTCGTGCATGGTCAACCCGGGTAATTTTACCCATTTTCTGAGCTTTTACTGGTGGTTAAAGCGAATGTTCGTATTCAATTTTTGAGCACTTTCCCAGGTCAAAATGGGTTAACTGACCCAGCCGAATGGAGCAGCATGGTTGAATGTATAATTTGGCATGCTGGGCATCAGTGTGTTGTATTGCGATCACTTTGACCGCATTGAAATTTGCGACATCTTGACCCAGAGCGGCCGGTTACCCTGGCAGTTTTGTGGCCATTTTCAGAACACTTTCTTGGGTAAAAGTGGTTTATTGTCCCTGTGGTGGCTGGGGCGTGGTTAGGCTCAGCTGCGGAGGGGTGTGGGGGAGTGGTTCAGGGAACAGGTGCCAGGAATAGGCCTAATTGGCCTCAGCTGCAGGGAATCAAGTGCTGAGTGGCTCTGCCCTATATGAGGTGGATGCAGATGGACACACAAGAGGGGAGAGCAGAGGCACAGTCTGCAGCCAATAAAGAATATTTTTCAAAATATACTCTTGAGTATGCTCATCCTTTGGTGCTGGGGGGGGGGAGAAACCTGCATGTGACAGCCAGGAACCTGTTACAGTCCCGCTTTTGAAAACTTCCTCCGGCCGAATGGAGCACCATCCCTGGCTCTATAATTCGGCATGCTGGGCATAAGTGTGGCATCCAGATTTCCGTCACCTTGATCGGGTTAAAAAATTTTTTTTTTAAACGCGAAATGTCCACTTTTAAAACGTTGATAAAAGCAGTTTCGCTTTTAAACACTTTTTTTTTCGGACGAATGGAGCACCATCCCTGGCTCTATAATTCGGCATGCGTAAGTGTGGCATCTGGATTTCGGTCACTTTGACCGGGTTCAAAATTGGACCACACATATTGCTTTTGTTTTCTTGTTGCAAGTGACACAGGGGTCTGCTCAGAAGCAGGCTGTAGAGTTTATTTCTGTGATGGAGACCGTCTTGTGCAGATGTGTGTAGGGGTATCAGTTGAACTTTAGGACATGGGGAGAAACCTCTGAAAGGCTTTTGGAAGAGAGGTCACCTCTCCTTGGGCGGCTGGGCGTGTTTCATGATTGTGTGTGCGGCTGCATTAGTTATTCTATATTTTATGAGAACTGTAGTTTCAGTTTTACACTCAAACACACACCACTGGTTCCTCAGCATGGTAACAAGCGTTGGTACCACGTTCTCCTTGGCTGCCTGTTGGAGATCTGGCTCTGGAGGTCTTCGAGCTGCGACTTGAAGGAGCTCTCGCTGGTCTGCCGCTCCTGTTCCTGGTCCTGTAGAGTCTGCTGGAGGCTCTGTGTGGCCTCAAGGAGGGAGGTATTTTCCTTCTGCCACATCATGTTCTGGAGCTCCACCAGCTCAAGGATCAAGATGTCTAGTACATGCATTATGTAAAATGACTCTTCACCCTTTTCTAAAGAAGCTCTCCAAAGATCTGTTTTTTTTAAATCATTTTAGCTTGTTTGTTAATGTTTGAGATAACGTATCACGTGACCGATGTTTCAAGAGACGGGTGTATCCATTCATTTTTCAAAATAAGACATTTCAGACCTCGATAATCAAAAACATACTTTTTTCAGTCATTCTTTCTGTTGGGGACCGGTGTTGTGTCTCTTACAGTTGTTATGATGACAGAAATTAAGACTAATTCTGAACACACATATACACACTGTTATAAACACACACTCTGTTATACACATGCCCATTTGGGAGCTGCCCACTACAATCACCAATCTTCTAGCATTAGCTGGAGAGTAGTTCCACTGGAGCAATTTATGGTTTCTTCCCCAGCCCAGGGACACCAGAGCAGCAGTTGCCGAGGGAACCAAGAGCACTTTTCATCAAACCAAACTGCCGACCTTTCAGTCACAGGCCCATTTTCTAACCTCTAGGCTTCCAAGGTCTGAATATTTTGTACAAACACTTCACTCTCCACTTCTACTGTAGCAGCTCTAAGTATCCGCATTGCAGTCTCAACCTACTGTGACTGCTAAACGGCTCCACTGAAGCACTTTGCCATTTTCAAGTACGTCTTGACAGAAGCGCTTTTTGTCCAGTTTTGTCAGACTGTGCTTTTGACATAATTACTGATAATAACTTCTCCATTAGCACAACTATCAAGCATATTGGTATAAAATGTGGGGTGGCAACTGACTTAGATAAAAAAAAGACACATTTTTCAAACGTCTATTTTAATACGAAAACCGCGATGACGTCTGTCTGCTGTCACACTTTTATTATCTCACTTTCCCTCTCTAAAGATTACAGAAACATTAAATAATAATAGTCTAAATAACTGTAGTGGTTGATATGAGTTCATGTTCAGTACAAAAGCCTGCCCACACATCGAAACCTTGGAGTTTGTGTCTCTTCATCTCTCTGTCTGCACACATATGCATACACACATGCACTGATCTCCAATGATGAGTAATGGGCCATTCAGCACATTGATATGAAGCTGCAACATGGTCGAGAATGACAAAGACTACAATCCTAATGCTCCATCAATCATATCCATGTCTTTTTTAGGGCTGAAGAAACCCCATTATGTCTAGCCGTTTCTTTCATCTACACTGAAAGATCTATGACATATCATTATGCACGGATCATAAGCAGGGTATATGTAGAGATATGGTGCTACTAACAAGACACTGGCATCACAATGACCGTAACTAATAAACAGAGAGAAGACCTGGATGAATTCTTCAGCAGTGTATCGCTGCAAAACTTCTCTTCATAAGAGCATTTGATATTGTATAAATAGCTTTTCTCAGTAAACGAGATACTTTCATAATAAACTAATACATTACTTTAGTTTAAATAAAAAGAAAACATTAGCATTTCAGCTTTTTATAACGAGAATATTGTTATAAGCTTGGCACGAGTTTCTGCTGTTATTGAGTAAAGTAGACGGTGCCAAGATAACCAGGTACAGAGCCTCTGTAGGCCACACTTATTTTGCCCCACAAATGATTTGAACAAGTGGAGGATGTTTATTTTCACTTCATGCTAACGAGAATATGCTGAACTGTCATACATGTTACATTCTAATGTGTCTCCCATGACTCCGGTGCCGAGACCCTATGGGGGTTGCAGTTCCCTTTCTGGAGGCTACGAGGGCCTCCATAAGCCAAGCGGGTCCCCACCCATGACTCCGGTGCCGAGACCCTATGGGGGTTGCTGTTACCCTTCTGGAGGCTACGAGGGCCCCCATAAGCCAAGCGGGTGCCGGCAAAGGGGTTAGGAGCTGGGTCCACCTCGTAGCCTGAAGATCTCCCTCCACGGCCTCGAGGTCCACCTGAACAGCGGTGGGATCCACCACGAGTGGGACAAGAGAATCGAAGGCTGGGTCCATTTTTGGTCAGTTCGTTCTGTCACGAGAGAAGGGCAAGAACAGGACCCAAACGTCGACAAATAAGGAACAAAAGGAAACTTTATTGTTTGCAGCAAAAATCCAAAGTTCTACCTCACCCCCGTGATCTATCGTGATCAGGGACATGGCAGACAATCACAGGGACAGGAAGTGCAGGGAAACAGAGGACACGAGAGACAAGGACTTCAAAATAAAACAGGAAACACAAAACAAACTACAGATCCTGACATACAGGAGACTACAAGGTTTTCCCTCAGATCCCTTTACGTTAAAACAAATTTCAATGTTATAACGAGATGAGTTAGCCTGTTGCTGACCTAAATAAGTTAGTATATAATAATAATGAGAAGAATATGTTCACAAACCATGGATATCTCTCATTATATTGATAAACTGAACAGATTATGTGTTGTCAGTGGCAGCAGAAATCTGATTGAACAACACAATGCTTGCAAGACCATTACAAAGTAAATGGTTACAGGTTTGCTCTCTTTAGGTTCCAGTCTCCCCATAAACAGCTACTCTGCTTACAGGGTGTCCTTGAACACCCCATGTGTTCCTTACCTGAGTCAGCATTAATCACTGTGAAATGCTGACAGCAAAGTATCTGACAGGAAGCTATTTGTTTGAATCAGATGATGCCTTATAACACAGTTCTGCTGAATTGCCCATTGAAGTGTCTCATTGTGCTATCAAACACACAACTGACACACCTGACGGCAATGCAGCAATTATGGTAATGAATTACTGTGATGCTTTTGCAGCTGTGACATGTCAGAATGTCGGCCTGAATGTGTTGGCTGGATTGTCTTTTGTGATGCGTGTTAGTTTGCTTTAATTCCAGTGAGATGAGACAACAGTACCACTCTTGTGTCTCTGTGAGTTACATGCAATAACTATTTCTTGACAAACAACAGACAGTTTCATCATCTGCATCCTCCCCAGCTATAGTGCGTGTTGCCAGATGTGATTGTTGAGAACCAGGCAGCAACTTTTTGGTCAGAAAAATGCAGCCATTGTGGAAGTGCCCTTGAACTTGCATTCTTTCTGCTGGCCACCAGGGGGCGACTCCTCTGGTTGTATAGAAGTCTATGAGAAAATGACTCTACTTCTCTCTTGATTTATTCCCTCAGTAAACATTGTAAACATAAGTTTATGGTCTCAATCTCTAGTTTCAAGTATTCTTCAATAAAGCAGGCCTTATTAAGTAAATTATGGTCCATTTAGTTACATTTTCTACCTTATGACAGACAGGTCACTACCACAGGGTTGTCTGTGTCATCGACATACATATTTAATAACCCTTTCACAGGGGGGTTTTCACTGTGATCTACATAGCGGTCTTGATCTTGAATCTGAGATCGATTGCTTTAGTCTCCGCCCACATACCTCGGGGGAAACCGCAATCTTTTCCTCATTACAGTAAAGCCCTTGCTGATTATTTATCCCCCCTTTTCAGGGGTGTAACATGTACAGTCACTCACATTTGCCACACATACTCACACACAGAAATGTACACACAAAAGTTGTAGCTATGATCCTGAGAATGACAACTTCAGCAACCAGAAAAGCTGACATTTGTGTTTCCTTGTTTCTTAGGAATGACCTCTGGTGCACAACGCAGTTTAAAACTTGCCTGCCTCAGATTTTTCTTTGTTTGCCCTAACTTTTATTCTGCCAGTGAAAAATAAACTTGTGCTGAACGGTGGTCTGAGAAGGGGGAGGATTTACTAAAAGATGCTATTGATCTCTTTATTCCTGAAATAATTTGTATGGCTTGGCAAACGCAGTCTCATCCCTTATCAACGTCTGCCAAAAGCCAGGCAGTGGCCTCTCGGGTGTTAAGGAATAATGCTTCTCATCACCAGCAAGAATGGCAGAAGCCGAGAAATGAAAAGGAAGACTGGAGGTGGCGCAGAGGGGAGGGAGGCGGGATGAGTCAGATGATAGAGGCGAGAGCAGGCTAAGAAAACACAGAGACAAACTGTTGACATCCATAAAGGGTCACATGGTGATGAGGGAGATGATGTTTACCTTTAAGTGAAGGGTGTCCAGATCTGTAGGATTGTTATGAATAGCTACTTCTTCAGTACAGACATGAAGCTGAGGCCTGACTAAGTCGACTCTTAAGCTACCCACGTATTTTGGAATTCTGTCTTTAAGGGCCTTATTAAGATGTCCCTGAATCAGAATCAGAAACTTTTTATCAGCCAAGTAGGTTTACACCTACAAGGAACTTGGCGTGGTGGGTTCAAGAATCATTCAAGTTCTAATACACGTTGTTCTCCTGTGATTCATTGTGTATGTCTCTCTCTGTGGAATTATAGGCATTTCATTATACAATAAAATATTCTGCATTTGTCTGAACATTGGTTATTTTTCAATTACATTTTTGTATGAGCTTGAAAATAAGAAGAAAATAGAATCATAAAAAACCCTGTAGTTAAGCTGTATAATTGAATGCTGACGCAAATCGTGTTTACTAGTATTTGAAGAAGAATCTGTGAATAGAACATAATACCCATCCTCTGAAAACAACATGAGAGAGCGGAGAACATGGAGCGTTTGGAGACAGATGAAATAATTCACGGCCCCTCTGTGCAGTACATCACAGAGAGCCCGGCTGGCTTCAACATTCCTGTCTCACCAAATGCTAACATCCCCATATCAGCATTCCTGAGGTGAAACGTTGTTTGTAAATCAGTTTATCTTTGAAGTTTATTCTCCGGATTCACAGTGGTTTAACTGCCTTGAGTTTGCCTGCCTCTCCTCAGCTAGAAGCCGGTGCTGGAAGACAATGGTGGTTTCTTTTCACTGCAGATAGTGACAATTCACTCTTTGAATAAAGTGCATAATGTGCTAGAGTTTATATCAGTTTATATCTGTGCTTTTATAAATAGAAATGAATATTTAATACTAATCAATACAATTCAATCAAAGACAGTCAAAAGCCAGACAATGGCAGGATTGTGACCTGGTCTTAGAGCCATTGCAGCAAGATAGTGATCCAACCAGACGTCACAAGGTTTATAATTAGTTCACTAACATAGCATAAGATGAAATAGCTTTTCGATAGATATGTAGGGAGTGACTGAAAAGATGCCACAACAAAGATGGTTGGAGAAAGGAAGTGACGAATACCCTGCAGCCGTTATCTGCCCCGTCTCAAGGTGCGACTCACAAAACATATTCATAAACACATTCACATATTCAAAAACAGTGCCATACAGGTTTTTCATCTGAGTGCAAACCCTGTAGCAAAATATAAAATTGTCTTGAGTCCAGTGCTTGGGTTGTGAGGGGTGAGAGTCGGCCTGAGCCAGAGGTCTCTTCATCCAAACCTCCCGAAGGGAAATAGGAGAGAGGAAATAGGAGAGAGGAAAGGAGGAAACAATTAGATTTAGGAAAGGAGAGAGAGGAAAGAAATTATGTTCATTCTTTTTTATAATAACATTGTTTTTTATTATTATTATATTTATTTTTTTCTATCTTTTTTCTCTCCTGTAGGGGAGATTTATTCATGTATTTTCATGACACAGCTGTCATTGTATCCTGCATACATACGGACGGACACCCTTTATAAATGTGCTTCCGTTACCACCAACTCTCTGAAGACCCTAAGCATTTCACTGTAACTGCATGTGGCTATTAGAGCTAATCTTTGTAAATTAGACTATTTTTGCAATGAGGGAATTTGCATAGAAATGGTCAGATTTTGCCGCAAAAGTGTGGTGTAACAAGCTTCTGTCACATTCCTATGGGTCCCCCCCCCCCCCCCCCCCCCCCAGCACCAAAGGATGAGCACACTCAGGGTATCTTTGGTAATATGTTTTATTACCTAGCAGACTGTGCCTCTGCTCTCCTGTCTCGTGCCTCCATCCCAATCGAACCTAATATAGGGAAGAGACACCCATCATCTGATCCCCTGCAGCGGAGGCCAATTAGGCCTCTTCCCGGCACCTGTTCCCTGAGCCACTCCGCTCCGCAGCTGAGCCTAACCACGCCCCAGCCACCACATGTGCATTTTACCTCATTTAAGTAAAGGCTAAAAGCATAACTGCACTCAGACACAATTTGTTTGGCAGAGCTATTAAGGGTGCATTTCACCCTGTGTTATTTGTCAATCTATTGCTTTTTCTTAATTAAATCAATTCAAACCACTCAGGCAAGTTCAAAGTATTGGGCTTTAGAAATATCCAAGAAATACATGCAAATAGTCTGACTTTTATTGTAGCTTTTCATTGTGACATGAAAATGTATGCTATTGTTTGCAGTTCAGTCAGTCAGGACAGCTACATTAAGTGGTAAATAGACCTGCACTTGTATTTCAATCAGGGAGAGACCAGTTAGATAAAGAAAGGATGCATGTTTATGTTAACAGATGATATGAAATGATGAAGTCTCAGCGTCTTTGGCGCTTGCGGGGAGATTTGCAATTGAGGGCCAACTGCCCCGATCAGCAACGAGATAGATGCCCCGTGGAGTCCAGACCTGGTGGTGGCTGATGAGCTGATGGAATGATGAGTTGATGAAGCTGATGGATCCGTGGAGACTGGGCGGAGATGGGGAGGTGGAGGGGTGCGTAACAGCAGCATGAAAGAACTGAAGGTAGAGAGACAGTCATATTTAAATGAGACAGCAGCAAGATGATTGGCTAGCCGTGTCATTGTTTCCGTGTGCTTATTGGATAGAGGGGATCAGCTGATCTGCGCAGCTGGTGTCATGATTGAAGGTGCAGGACGATGACAGCAAGTAGACAGCATGCGTCTACTTGCATTGGCAGGAATGTGAGGAATAGATACGGGCTGAGGGTTATGGTTCCTGTCTGAACTTGCGCTAGAGCTCCATATCTCTTTTCTAGTCTTCCAACCACTCAAAGCAATTTAACACTACATGTCACCCATTCACCCATTCATACACTGATGGGAGGAGCCACCTGCCCATCAGGGCTAACTGACATTCACACACAGTAGTCATAGCTATGAGAGCAATTTGGGGTTAAGTGTCTTGCCCAAGGACACATCGACATGGCCTAGTGGAGCCGGGGATTGAACCGCTGATCCTCTGGTTGAAGGACGACCCTGCTAACCACTGAGCCACAGTGAAAAGTGTGAGAATGCAAATGCTATACAATTGGATGTTGTCAGTGTGTCACCAATGTGCTGCAGTTTATAGCTCATCATGAAGCCCTGCCTAAACACACTGACCTTCACACACTGCGTGTTCCTGTTAAATTGACTTTTGTTAAAGGGCAGTGCTCCTCACTTAAATGTCACCACTGGATTGTCCCTCTTGTATGTCCCTTGTTGAGCATGAGCAGTCTTTACATCTGCTAACTCTTCCATGTGGTTTGACAAAACATCTTGCATGACAAATGCACAGTGTATCAGAGCTTGCAGAGTCTGAAACAGGTACAGGTGCAAGATATGAAAGCCCTAAATGCATTTGCTACCACACATAACTCATAGTTAGTCTGAAAGAGAGTAAAGGACATAGACAAAAAGGTTAAACAAGTGATGTATGGTCACAGGAGGGAGAAAGAAACCAGACAGTAGATGGAACGCTAACAGTAGGTTACTGGGAGAGAAAGGGTTGTGGAACACACTGAAACCACATTGTGTGACACCTACTATTTGCCTCATTATCACATTTGTCCTCACCATCCTTATCCTCAGGATAACCCCAATCATCAATTAAATTCAACAGTCAAACAATGGTAGCAGGTAAATGGACTTTTCTATTCTTCCGACCTCTGAAAGCGCTTCAACACTACATGACATCATTCACCCATTCACACACATTCATACACTGATGGGAGGTAGAACTTGGCGATAAATCAATTATATCAATTCATTTGAATTCTTGGTTATATTTTCACTTTAACCTTGATAATTATAGTTTCTCTGAGCTCCTGTAGTCCATAGTGAAAGTTAGTGTTAGACGCAGGTAAAAGATCAACATGGCAGCATGCGCTAATACTGGAGAGGTGGGTGAAGACTTTCAGTGTGTTCGACACATGAGCACATCCTTTCACATTGCACTTTATATTGCTTATAAAAACATGTACAAATATATACATGTACAAATTGAGATCACAGCTCTTGTGAGGACTAATCTTGTTCTTCCTGCTGAAATAGTGCTGAATGTAGGGTATTGACCTATATACCGTTGGGCAAAGAGATCTAGTCCAAACTGAAATACATATATAATCATACCTACCCAAAACCTCTGAGAATTTATTCAGTAAACCCTCCTAGTGATCCCTCCGTGCAGGCAGTGAATCCTAGGAAAGACCTGAGGAGAAAGACAAGATGGCTGAGACGCTGAGACAGCCTACACGCCGAGGCAAGACAGATCATTCAGAGGTGAGCCACTCTCGATGAAATACTGGGAGGGCTGTGTTTCCCTGCACGCACGCACGCACGCACGCACGCACGCACGCACGCACGCACGCACGCACGCACGCACGCACGCACGCACGCACGCACGCACGCACGCACGCACGCACGCACACACACACACACACACACACTCACACTCACACTGTGCCATTAGCAGTAGCTGGTCTATCATACAGAGCAAACACTCCCACTTTTAATATTTAATAATGGCAAACCTAGTCTCACTGCGAGTGCCTGTAAATACATACTCACAAATGGGTGTTGGAAAACATGCACTAAGCCAACAACTCTAGGTAACGTGAGCAGGAAGGCACGTGTGTCAAGGTGCTGTGAAATGGAAGAACAACAATTCTCTGAAAAAAGGACGTTGCTGTAAAAACTACATGACAACTTGTTTTATTTAAGTACTGCTCAATTTTAACAGCAAATATGAATAGTGTTAAGATGGGCATACACACACTCCCTCGTGCCTTTTCCATTATAAACTTAAACTTTCTATTAACACCATAAAAGAGCAAAACATTCATCCTTTTACTGCTGTATAGCTACTTAGGTCCCTGTGTGTGTTTCAGTGCGACAGTGACAGAAGGCTGGAGCACATTCATTAGTATCCGGGTCGGAGGCTATATTGTCCTTTTGAGCGTGATCCATCTCTCCTCATACATGGATGTTTCAGGGGGCTAACCACAAAAGCGCTCACCCATACATATTAGACACACACACACACACACATATACAGCAGTGTGGGCCTGAGCTATGTGGTATGACAGTCAAACTCCAGAGGTCCTATCTCTATTCCTCTTTCACCTCTGCTCGGATGCTGCAGAGTCTCGGCTTCCCTGTCCAATCGATAATATGACAAATTGATAAGAATGACTGTGATAAGGATGAATAGCCATGAATCCTCTTTTCTGTCCTCCTTACAAGTGAACCCAAAAGTGGATATTAAGGCCATATAGAGTGCGGTAACACTGAAACCCTGGCACTGCACTGAATTAAAAGAGCATATCTAAGTCATTTAGTTTAAGGCTGTCAATCTACCGTGAAAAATCGAAGGGCGTCATCATTTCCGTGTGGATTTGCTCTCTCTGTTGGTTTCTTGGTTTGTCTCCCTAACTGTGAAGATACAAAAAGAGCCACACCACTTCTGTATCAGGCAGCCACAATCGCTCCGGTTCTCACAAACATTTCCAGTAAGGGATCAAAATCCGGTTAGAGTGCTAGCTGTGGTTTTTCCCACACACATCTATCCGGCTGTCTGACTTCCCCATTATGATTGCAGTCATCTCCACTGCTCCAAAACAATTTGTTCTATCCTTTATCTTCTCTGCTCCACCTTTCTCTCCTTCTCTTTTATTCTAATTTCTTTATATCTGTCCATCATCCTGTCTCTTATTGCAGTTTTGTTTCCTGTCTCAGAAGCCATCAAAGAAGTGATTGTTTGAGAAATGTTTCTGTTCTGAAACAATAATATTGATTCAAACCCAAGGGAAAGCTTCTAAATGTTCTTAAGTGTTTTTAGGTGGAGTAGGAGGAAGGAGGAAGTGAGCCTTCAACATATAAGTTCAAACATACAGAAATCTATGCTTGGAAAATGTTTAGAAATAAAAGTTGAGGGAAATATAGCAGAAATGTCCAACATAAAGATTTCTAGCAATTACCAGCCGATGAAAAAACTGAGACAGCTGCTTTTGATTAATTTTTCATTTTTATGTTTAAATTATTAGTAATGTTTAAATTAGTATTATATTGAGTAGAAACTGAATACTTCATCACTACTACTAATGCATTTAATAACTAATGAAAAACTATTTCCATTTTATGCTAGTTTATAGGAAACGTCCACTACATCTTAGAGAGAGAAGTATTCTTCTCTTCACCGTACTACATTTATATGACATATATTAGTTACTTTTCAGATTCCAGTTATTAAAGCAAAATATAAATATAATCAACTAATAAATGATGATGTAATATTATAGATGTAACTACCCACCAGTATATAAAGAATCCTTCATCAGCTTTAACATGTAAGTGATGAAAACATTAATGCAACAATAATTTCAATACTTGACTTAAATACTTTTCTTTAAATAATATTTTAAATAAAGGACTATTTTGACTTTTACTGGTAGAGTAGGCTATGTTACACTTTTGCTACTTCTCCTCAAAGGTATATAGGGTGTACAATGTAAATGTATTAATTAGCAGAAATTGAATATAATATGCATAACTATTCATTAGTGTATAATGACCTTAAACTACGAATCGTTATGTTTTATTGAGCTTCATAAAACTTTAAATGATTAAAGTTCGGAGTATTGATACAAGACACACACAAACACACACAACGCGAACAGAGACACAGAGAGGCATCAATGGTGAAGAGAAGGATGCTCAAGTTGACGGCAACTACGATCATTACTGTCACTGAATTAAAAAATGTGCGAGTAAAAAGCCATTTCTTTATCTAAACATCTGTTTATCAATCATGTGAATAAAAGTGAAACCTAATTCAATCAGCCGCTGCCTGTTACAGTATTGGGTTTTGTTCAGATGGTTTTCTGCTTCATTTAGAATTTCCATGCATCTTGTGCCCTCTGTTCACTTCATTTCCTGCCTTTGTATTGTTTCCCGACTTTTGTGATTGCTCCTAATCGAGTCCTCCTGTGTCTAATCCCCTGCACATACCCCGTGTATTTAAACCTTTTTTGTATCCTGTCTCAGTTCATCTGCTCCCATTCCCGGTATGTTCTTTGTTTTGCTTGTTGTCCTCCTCGGCTTCCCTAGATGTATCCCTTGTCCCCTTCCTTCTAAATAGCCTAATCCTTTCTGGACTTCCTTGCTCTGGGAGTGTAGTTTGTTTTAGGACATTAAACTCAATTTAATTCAATTAAATTCAGTTTATTTTGTATAGCCCAATATCACAAATTACAAATTTTCCTCAGAGGGCTTTACAATCTGTACACATACAACATCCCTGTCCCAGGACCTCACAAATCGGACCAGGAAAAACTCCCAAGAAATAGAAAAAACCCTTTCCCGATCCAGATTTCCACAATCCATGAAACAGAAGGAGGTAGAGAGGAGGGGCATCAGCGGGGTTTCTTCTGAAAGAACTCCAGTGGGCTATTGACGTGAGTGCGGTATAATGTCTCCAAGTGTCTTTTTAATTTGTTGGGTTTCATACTGTCCGCTGCCAGAGTTTTCAAACATAAAACACAGACTGGTCTCTCTTCATCTCCTACCGCATTCACTGCTCGTTGTTTGTCTCGGATGCATCGCCTGCGGTTGCTTTTCTTTCCCCCTTCCAGATGTCTCTTCATTAGGCACACTAAGCTCCACATGTGAGTCGCCAAGGATCTTGGCTGTAGCGCAAGCGTAACCTGTTAGCGGCATAACGTAAACATTTACACAAAGGTACAGGCATTTCGCCAAGTATTTATTAATGACTTAGTTTTATGTCCGTGTACTTGGCAACTGTAGCTCATGGTGACAGTGGTCTTCCTGAAACCAAAAGGTACAAAGTTCGACCCCGGGCACTTCACTGCAGCCCATTGCTCCTTAATTACTAACGATGGGTCAAATGCAGAGAAGAATTTCCCCCACTGTGGGATTAATAAAGGATTCATTATGGAATTAAAGTTGTCAGTAAACTTCTTGAAAAATAAACGTTGTCATTTCCCCCTGCGCCCCACCTGTAATGGCACTGCGCCCGACAGTTTGAGAAATACTGAAGTAAAGTAACATTATGTAACTTGAGGTTTGTAAAATCAAATCAAACAACACCTACAATTAAGACCAGGCGAAATGTAACCAACTTCATATTATCAATCATAATACATAGGCTCACTTCTTAGCCTATCTTTCCTATTTTTGGAAAATACAAAACCAAGTTGTTGTTGTTGTTGTTTTTGCCCTCCATGACCTGTGAGCTCCATTATTTCTCCTCCACGCTTCCTGCTGTGCTTGAGTCACTCGGCGTTGACTGTCAGACCCGCACTCACATACTTGGTTTAGGACCTCCATTTACTTTAACAATCTGTTATTTTTGCAACACTATCGCACATTCACACACGTCACATTTGTTGTTGATCTTCACAGGCTTACTTTGAAAGTTACATTCAGGGCTACACTCAAAACAATGGCAGTTTAACCCCTGACAAAATGACCTGGCGATGCCACTGAAATGCCCTAACATAGTAGCTTCGTACCATGGGTAAAGCACATTTTGACATTTTGACCCTGTACCTCTATTGGCCACTTGAGAAATCTTGACTTCATAAAAGCCAACTTGGTACATTCCCAACTTCAAATCAAAGCGAAACAGTAGAATTTAAAATGTTCAGAATTTGCCCCCAGTAATAGAATCAAAAATGTGCTGTAGCTGACCACAATAAATACTATGAACCCTTTTTAAAGGGTTCATAGTATTCATACAGGAACAAATTCATACTTTTGCCCTCCTTGTGTTCCTTTGGGCCACGTGGTGTAAATGTCAGCTAGATTTGCAAGAAGCATGCTTGTTTTGAAGAGAGGTTATGCGAAGTGATCCGCTGCTACTCACATTTATATAAATTATTTTTTAAAGGAATTCAAAGAGCCAAATGTGAATTAACTCCTGGCAAATGCATGGAAGAGATGAAACATGGAAGAGATGAAACATTCACTTCAAAGACAAACCTTTTTAGTGCTTGAACTTTAACTGACACTTCAACTGCTTTAAGTGTTTCAACTTAAACTACAACTGTTCAACATCTCAGATGCAAACAATTATCATTTAATTGTATCAAGTTTTTAGCATAAGCAAACCCATTTAAATTCTAGTATGAAGGGTGCTATGAAGATTCTATGGACAGTCGCCTTAATGCCCTGTGAAAGTTTTGTTTCTGTTTTTTGGGGAGTTTTTCCTGATTCGATGTGAGGTCAAAGGTCAGGGATGTCGTATGTGTACAGATTGTAAAGCCCTCTGAGGGGAGTTTGTAATTTGTGATTTTGGGCTATACTAAATAAACAGAATTTGAATGCCATGTTTTAGTTGAAAGCCTGGTGTGTCTCATACAGACACTAAAAGGTGCCTCGGTGCATCAGTAACAGACTCCGAGGGCCGCTGACCAAGCAGCAGTATTTGACGAGTCGGGACTGGGAACTGGTTGGCAGATTATCCATCAGTGCATTGAGCTTCCCCAGACACAAATTATTACTCTCACATTTTTACCTTCTCCGCCCACATGGAAAGTTTTTGTTGGAGTGTATAAGTTATATTATTTTTTAAGTTTTGTGATTTTAGACCAAATGAGATGTAAGGAACAGGAGGGGGGGGGGGGGGGAGCAGCCCACAGAGAAGGTGAGTGCAGGATCAGTCAGGAGGAGTGCTGCAGTGGAGAGAGTCGGCTCTGGTTTGGCAGTGCCCACTTAAGGCAGCCTGACAGAGCGAATCATACACACTGTCAGTCTGGGGTAGTCAGCTCAGGGTAGGGGGAATGATGGAAAATGTGTGCGTGTGTGTGTGTGTGTGTGTGTGTGTGTGTATGTGTGGTAGAAGTGTAACAGCTGTACAGGATGTGTGACAACTGTACAGGAAGTGTGACAACTGTACAGGAAGTGCCTGCAGATGCAGAGAGAGACAGAGTATGTCTATGTTTTGATTGAATACATTTCTTAGTGTTTTTCTCTCAACCCATTTTTCATTGGCTGACCTATTTGGGCCATGATGCAGCAGCTCTTTCAAACTGGTTAAATCTGCTGCAATGTGAAATATTCATTTAATATTCAACACAGCTTTCACTGTTGTTAGGATATAATATAAATAGTAAAGAGCCTGCCATTAAAATGTTTGGTCTGATTACTTTTTGAGGAACATGTTTTTCTATTCTTTTACCATCCAGGACAATGTTTGGAAGTTTACAGGACTCACTTTGTTATGTATATTCTCTGTTGCTTTGATAATACTGCACTAAATCTTTCAATCCCTAGTTGTTTTTTCAGAGGCTCTATATGTGTGCTTTTCGCTGGTTATTTTTATTTGACAGATGTGTGGCAGTCTATTAGCTTCTGAGGAGAAGGTAATGCTCTTTCCGGTCTCAGTTCAATTCAGTTCAGTTTATTGGAGCTTTATTGGCATGGCATTTTGTTCAAAAATAAGGTGTGAAAACAGAGTAAAGTAAATCAACATAGATTGAATTAAATTAAATTCTGTTTATTTTGTATAGCCCCAAATCACAAATGACAAACTCCCCTCAGAGGGCTTTACAATCTGTACACATACGACATCCCTGACCTTTGACCTCACATCAGATCAGGAAAAACTCCCAAAAAACCCAGAAAGAAACCTTTTACGGGGGAAAAAAGTGAAGAAACCTTCAGGAGATCAACAGAGGAGGATCCCTCTCCCCGGATGGACAGAAGCAATAGATGTCATGTGTACAGAATGAACAGAGTTACAGAGAGATTCAATGACACAATGACATATAACACCCTTAATAAAGTGAGAAATTGACAAAATCAGGAAAAGAAAGGACAATTGTATGGAAACCCAGTGATGCCAATATCAAACATGTAATCAAATTGAGATGATGCTCATGATATGATATGATATGACAATAATATATACTACCATCTGACTGTCGGAAAATGTTTAGAGCACTGATTCTCAACTGGTGGGTCAGTTGATTTCCGCCGTCCACCATGCAAGAAATAACCACTATTTCTGCTTTGTACGTGTTGTGGAAGTCCCACAAACGTTGGAACATCATTTTGCTAGGCGCCATTCATGCGCGTTCTTCGCATCCATACGCGTCTGTGCATTGATTTTTTTTTGTTTAAACCACTAGCCAATGATCAAAGCTTGATTAGCACTTGTTACGCAAGCGTAAATAGACAATTCATGTTGCTTGATAGCAAGACTTGTTGTTTGCAAAACATATAGTATTACAAATATCATATCTGACAACCACTTAGTTACATGTGGACATAAAAGCAGCGCCAACACTTGGCAATGATCTGCCATTTCTCTCTTTAGATAAAGAGACTTGAGATTGTCAACTCCTTTTCTGGTCATGTCCAGATTACCGTAATCCAACCTGCCATTGTTTTGAAATACTGGGACAAAATCAGTCAGATCATTTAGATTTTGACTGAGAGCAGAAGGATTTCATTATCTGGATTTTTCATGATTTATATTACAATAAATCGTATAGAAAAATGGCCCATGGTGAATTGCCCTCCAGTCAACCCAAGGGAATTGTGACATTGAGCTAAAATGAACAGGGAAAAGGGAAATGGCAGTAAGTACCTTGGAATGAGGCACTGCTACAACAGTGTATTACTGTGCTCATAACTTCCCCACAAAGGGGAAGGCTGCTCCAGACGAATGCCATTAGACATTACACAAGCTAACTGTGAACATAGAGCGACAGCTCTAATTCAATATTAAAATAATCCATCTGGCCCACGTCACTGAATGCAGATGGCTATCAGGACCAGAAACAACCTTGAGCCCAAAGACAGACGAACACTGACTCTCATTACTCAGTCTCAATCTCCTTCTCGCTGGCTCTCTTTGGCTTTACTCCTACGTACTGAGTGTGTTTGGCTTTCTGACTGGCCCACTTTGTTTCTACTCCCTTATTTGATTGACTCTCATTATAGATTTATTGTCAAAAATTATTTATTGTAAGCTACATTGCAACATGGATGTGAACAGTTCTGCATCGATGCATTGACAGAACATAATTTCATTTCAGCTCAGTCATTAATATGTTTTGCTGTCATTTACTGCTGCTCCCTCCACTCCTCTGATCTCTGTGTTTCTTTGAGGGCGGAGCTTACACACAGTGGGTGGAGCTGAGAGACAGACGTCACTTGGCAATCCTCATGACCTGCTCTGTTTCAACAATGTTGGGTTGAAAAAAAACAAGCATGCAGGCAAAAATGCAACTGTGGTGATCTGTTGGGAGATGCAGTGTATTAAACCAAGTAAGAAGAAGAGCCTTGGAAAACTCTGCTAGTCGCTAAGCTAATTCCAGAAGTGTAAAGTGCCGTAAGTATTCAGTGCCCTGTCTGAGAGCTGGTATGGGGACACCTTGTTTTTGTAGATTACAGCACAATTTTAACGCACTGAAGAAGATGTTTAGGTTTGGTAATATATTTCCAGGTTGGTCACACAGATACTGGTATTGAAGAGATTTTGCTTTTTTAAATTATAAACTGTAATACTTTATAAATAAAAATGAAGCTCAGATTTATCTGAATGCTTGTATTAATTGATGAAAAAGTAGCCAAATGCAGTAATATAGAAAATTGAGGATATGATACATTGAGATACATTGTGAATTGTATTTGAATCATGAGGCCAGTGAAGATTCACACCTTTCTTCATTCATACATTCTTGCTCATCGTTTATCTATGACTGTAATGTTCTATAATGTGAAGAATAATTGATATTTCCACTTTCAGCTTTCATTTTCACATTTTCTGTCAGTGTGTCTGCTTGTGATAATGTGTCAATTCAATTTACTTTACTTGAGAGTAGTCGGAAAAAGTATGACTAATAATAATACTGGTAATGATAATAAAAGCAGTAATGGTATGAGCAATACTGTTAGTGATTCAATTCAATTCAGTTTATTTTGTATAGCCCAAAATCAAAAAAATACAAAATTAGCCTCAGAGGGCTTTACAATCTGTACAGATATGACATCTTCTGTTCTCACATTGGTTCAGGGGGAGAAAAACCTTTCCCTGGGAGAAAGGGTTTTCTCCCTGTGTAGGAGCCAGCCCTAACTATAAGAAGAGCAAAGAGCAAAGAGCAAAGTCTGTAGCCTACTGGTAAATGTGGTGAGTGTGTACTCCAGACTGAAACTGATGAAAAGTGTATTGTCTCTATCATTCAAATCCTCATTTTGCAAAGGCTACACAGATCAATAGCCCACAGGGGAGCACACAGCCTGGCATGACTCAATGCAAATGGAATTAAGTTCAAAGTAGCTGCAGTATTGACTCGGGAAGGCAAATTCATGTCTCGACTTTCTGATTAAGTTATACACAGCAGCTTGTTGACTGGATGATTTCCTATGGAAGCAGCAACGCCGGTCTGTGGGAAACAAAAAACAATCCTGGCTAGATAAAGAGGATTTACAAAGTTTCTCGATTTTTCATTCTCTCACGCCGTCTTTTTATTTATTTTTAAACCACTTCTTGTCTCCGAGTCTATTTCGTCCTCCATTGTTGACTCTTCCATCAGCCACCTCTAGATCATGTTTCTTCCACTCAGCTCGCCTCTTTTTTCCATGTCCTTCTCTGTTTTCTCCCCTGTTGTCACACCTACCTCCTCCCAATGTTTCCATCCCTCCTCCAGTATCCCTTCCTCTCTGCCTCTGTAATCAGAGCTGAGACTGAGCAGTGTTTACACGGTCTTCCCAGGGGCCAGCCAGTGTGACACATTCACTTCACAGCCACTCACCTCGCCTCACCCTTTACTTTCTTTGGTCAGATTACAGAGGAAGCGACAGAAAACATTTCTCCCCCCCCCACACACACTCCTCAACTCGTACTGTATCCATCCCTAAACCTCTACCCTCAACCTCTCCGACCCCTGCTGCGCGCTACTCCAGCAATGGCAGATCAGCAGGAGGCCGTGTTATCTTTCTGCTCAAATGGAGCCTCGTCACTTTGGGCATCTCGGTCACTCCCAGTCAAGTCTTGGCCTGCTGCACACAGCGAGATGAACTATAAAATGTGTGGCTGCTATCACTTTGTGTACATTAAAGTTATTCAACAAATCATATTGGAGAAGTTAATAACATTGCTGATAGGAGTCATTGACTTTTTTGAGAATCAAATATGGATTTAAATGAGGCAAGCAGAGAGAGACTTAATGTCTTAGGAGTGCAACACTTCCTTCCTCAGAGCTCTAACCACCAAAAGCTCTTATTTTACAGTCAAGGTGTTTTTTGTTGTTGTTGTTGACATTTCTATTTGTGAGCGTGAGATGAGATGAGCTGATTGGCTCTGGAACCGACTGATTGCTCTTGAGGGAAGGTGATAATTTCTCTGTCATATTGTGACTGATTATAGCTCTGAAATATGTCACTGTTCCAACTCCATCAGAAGTTTTTTGACAGGAGAGGCTTTGATGTGTGTTCACTCAGGCAGGCAGACAGACAGCTTTCCAGCACCCACTCCATGGGAAGTAACACAAGTGCTTTTGAATCTGTTTTGCTGCAGACGCCTGTGTGTTGTAGATTGTCATGAAATTTAGTGTTATTGCAGATGAATAAAGAGTTTGAAAGAGATGGTACTTCTCTTGCTATTACAGTTGTTCTGCTTGAAACTGTCGGAATGTTGTATTCAATGTTTTCTGTTGAACATTTCACTTGTTAATGTAATGATGCATAAATATTAGAAATATATATTACATAAACCAACAAACCTAAAAAAAAAAGATTATGTAGATGATTTGTGCTTATGAGTCTCATCTAAGAGCATATTTACAGAGAAGAGAGGAACAAGTGTATATAGTTTTTGCTCAGAGGCAGCCAGAATGGTATAACAGCATTTCATGGAGGAGCATTTTAAAAGCCAATGTTCCACTGGGGACATGTAACTGACAAAACTGATTCACATGCTTTGCTTGTGGGAACAATATTTAGCAATTCTTTTTTTTCTGACACCACACTAATACATTCAGTTCATAGGAAGTGAAGCCCTCATTGCAGGTGTATTACATAGTATAGATTGTTTTTTATATATTATATGATTATATATATATGTTATTTAAAATAATTCAACAGTGTGTCTTCTGGATAACATATCTTTGATTTTTTGATCAGTCATTTTTTTCATGTGTGTCTGTCAGGTTTCGTTTTCTGGGACCAGGGCTGAATGAAATTCAATACCATCATCACACTGAATGTGAATAAGGAGCTACGGGTCAGAGCGTGGCATGGCCATTATCATACTGCTCATTATCACTAACTTATGTTTCTAAGCCTTGTCCCTTAGCAAAAAGAGAAAGAAGAAGTGGAGCATGTGAAAGCATCCTGTTTTAGAGGTGGGCATGTGTAATGCTGGTAATGTATTCTTTGTTGAAAACATATTTACTCTAACATCTTCCATGTGAGACTCCAGGGAAGAACTGAGCGACGGCCTTCCCTGGCTACTCAATGCGTACAGTTAGGTTTGACACAAGTAAAAGTGACGTTCCCATGTGGAGCAATAAGTCTGTGGGGAAGGTCACCGGGGTCAGATTCAGGTATGGTGTGCGAATCCTCTTCGTCTACACGTCTAACTCCATTCCTCGTGGAGTAGGGCATCAATACTCTCTTTTATGTTGGAAGACAGCGATCAATGGATCTCTTTCCCTGAACGGAAGTACTCCATATTCAGCGGTTGATTTCACGGCTTGCTATCCGACACACCACTTAATAGATGGTCTGTGTATGTCTGTGTGTGTGTGTGTGTGTGTGTGTGTGTGTGTGTGTGTGTGTGTGTGTGTGTGTGTGGTTCAGTGTACAGTTGTAGCTATGTAATTTAAGGTGATTAATCAACATACAGTAGGTTTATTGAATTCATCAAGGGTAGTCGGGTTATTTCACACCCACAATTAGTGTTCTTACAGATGCTACTATTCATGAGGCTGATTACATGGGGAATGTAGTCTGAATACATATAACTGAACACATTTTAATCAAGAGAGACTTCATTTTGAGTTAATTAATATTTTAATTGACATGCACAGGATGAAAAATGTGAATAATCGTAGGCAATTAGACCCCATTGTAACATTGTGTTTTAAGAAAGTGATGAAGCCATGATTAGAATAGGAAAGCCACCCAACAGAGTCTAGATACGGGTGGTGGAGATGAGACTTCCTCCTTGAGCTTACGCTGAGTTAAATAAACCCAAGTGTAAAAAGAAATAAAATGCTAACACTAACAAAGCTATCTGGCTAACACTACTCAGAAGTTCACAGGCAGCATACCTCTATCTTCACTCAGCTCCCTAGCGCCTGCTATATACAGGGTAAATATTCCCTGTGGATTAAGGTAACATGATATATTTCATATGTCAGGATCTGCAGTTGTGTGTATTGTTTCCTGTTTTATTTTGAAGTCCCCGTCTCTCATGTCCTCTGTTTCCCTGCACTTCCTGTCCCTGTGATTGTCTGCCATGTCCCTGATTGTTTCCTCCTGTGTCCAATCACCTGCACCATCCCTGTGTATTTAAACGCTGTTTGTGGCTTTCCCCTTTGTTGGGTCGTCCTGGTTAGAGCCCTTGAGATTACGTGTGTGAGTCCTGTTGGTAGTCTTTCTTCTGCTTAAATTATTCTTAGAGTGAGCAATAAAGTTGCATTTTTCTAAGTTGTCGGCGTTTGGGTTCAGTTCCTGTGGCTACACATAACACCATATTTCTATTGTCTGGTACCACCGTGTGTTTTATATAGATTTTGGAAGTGGCAGAACATTTTTGTGGCCAACAGACTTTGATTATTTTCAAATATCCTCGTCTTTATCAATGACACCAATTTAAATGCTCTGGACATGCTTATGGAACATGAGCAACGAAAAGTGGGGGGGAATTAAATGCGAGACATTCTTGCCAGCTGAGTACCTGGTGAAATATTTGGAAAAACTTCCAGCATGGTGCAGTGGAAAAAAAATCCCCAGGTAAAACATGAAAAAGATTACATTCTTGCATTTGATGTGTGACCTTCCCAAGATAATTGAGTCTAGTGATGCTGTAGACTGCATGTTAGAAGGTTAGAGGTTTAGGTGGGCCTTTTAAATGTATTTATATATATATATATATATATATATATATATATATATATATATATATATATATCAGGGACAACATTTCCAAATAAATATTTCTTAAAGAGTAAAGTAGATTTTGTGTCGGAAATTGAGCACGATTATTCAACAGAGCTAATCTGCTTTTTGGATTATTGTACAACGTCTGCGGATTTAGAGTGTCTTGATCTTTAGCATCCCAACATACAGTACTATAGATAGTTGTACAGTAAATATGGTTATTTTCTTTAAAAGCAATGGATAACTGTGGCTCAGTGGTAGAGAGGTTGTTCTTCAATCAGAAGATCAGCGGTTTGATCGGCTAGTCCATGTCGATTCAATTCAATTCAGTTTATTTTGTATAGCCCAATATTACAAATTTGCCTCAGAGGGCTTTACAATCTGTACACATACGACATCCCTGACCTTTGACCTCACATCGAATCAGGAAAAACTCCCCAAAAATAACCTTTGACAGGGAAAAAAGTGAAGAAACCTTCAGGAGAGCAACAGAGGAGGATCCCTCTCCCCGGATGGACAGAAGCAATAGATGTCATGTGTACAGAATGAACAGCATTTACAAAGTTACATAAACACATTACATGAATATGACAATGTATGAATGGAACTCCAATCCATGAAACAGAAGGAGGTAGAGAGGAGGGGGGGCGGCGCATCAGCAGGGCCAACGCGGGAGGCCGGCTCACCAGGCATCAGACACCTCCAGGTCCAATGGACCCTATGAGACGTGAAGTCACAACGACTCCGGGGAGGAAGCAGAGTTAATAAGGTGCAATGGAGAGATGTAAATTCATCCATAAGGAGAGAGAGAAGAGGAGAGAGGTGCTCAGTGTATCCTAAAACATCCCCCAGCAGCCTATAAGCCTATAGCAGCATATCAAGGGGCTGGACCAGGGCAAACCTGATTCAGCCCTAACTATAAGCACTATCAAACAGGAAAGTCTTAAGTCTATTCTTGAATGAGGTGACTGTCTGCCTCCCGGACTGAAAGTGAAAGCTGGTTCCATAAAAGAGGAGCTTGATAACTGAAGGCTCTTGCTCCCATCCTACTTTTTAGGACTCTAGGAACCACAAGTAGCCCCGCATTTAGTGAGCGCAGCTCTCTAGTGGGGCAATATGGTACTACAAGCTCCTTAAGATATGATGGTGCATCACCAATCAAGGCTTTGGAGGTGAGGAGAAGAATTTTAAATGTGATTCTTGATTTTACAGGGAGCCAGTGCAGAGCAGCTAATACAGGAGTCATGTGATCTCTTTTCTTAGTTTTTGTGATTACACGAGCTGCAGCATTCTGGATCAACTGGAGGGATTTAAGAGACTTATTAGAGCAGCCTGATAATAAGGAGTTGCAGTAATCTAGTCTGGAAGTAACAAACGCGTGAACCAGCTTTTCAGCATCTTTTTGAGACAAGATGTGCCTGATTTTTGAAATGTTACGTAGATGAAAAAATGCAATCCTTGAGATTTGCTTAACGTGGGAGTTAAAGGACAAGTCTCGGTCAAAGATAACGCCGAGATTCTTTACAGTGGTGTTGGATGCCAGGGCAATGCCATCTACAGAAACCACATCACCAGATAATTGATCTCTGAGGTGTTCAGGGCCCAGTAAAATAACTTCAGTTTTCTCTGAGTTTAACATCAGGAAGTTGCAGGTCATCCATGTTTTTATGTCTTTAAGACATTCTTGAATTTTAGCGAGCTGGTTGGTCTCCTCTGGTTTGATCGATAGATATAATTGAGTATTGTCTGCATAGCAATGAAAGTTTATGCAGTGTTTCCTGATAATATTGCCCAAAGGAAGCATATATAAGGTAAATAAAATTGGTCCAAGCACAGAACCTTGTGGAACTCCGTGATTAACGTTGGTGGTCATTGAGGCTTCATCGTTTACAAATACAAATTGAGATCGATCTAATAAATAGGATTTAAACCAACTTAGTGTGGTACCTGAAATGCCAATCGACTGATCCTGTCTCTGTAATAGGATGTCATGATCAATGGTGTCGAACGCAGCACTAAGGTCTAATAATACCAGTACGGAGATGAGTCCTTTATCTGATGCAATCAGGAGGTCATTTGTAATTTTCACCAGTGCTGTCTCTGTGCTGTGGTGTTTTCTAAATCCTGACTGAAACTCCTCAAATAAACTATTCTGATGTAGGAAGTCGCACAACTGATTTGCGACTACTTTCTCAAGGATCTTAGAGAGGAAGGGAAGGTTAGAGATCGGTCTGTAGTTAGCCAACACCTCTGGATTAAGAGTGGGCTTTTTCAGGAGAGGTTTAATTACAGCTACTTTGAAGGAATGTGGTACATGGCCTGTTAGCAAAGACACATTAACAATATCCAGCAGAGAGGTGCCAATTAAAGGCAACACGTCTTTAAGCAGCCTCGTCGGGATGGTGTCCAAGAGACAGGTAGACTGTTTAGAAGTAGAAACCGTTGAAGACAATTGGTCTAGGTTAATGGGAGAAAAGCTATCCAAATATACACCAGGGCATACAGCCGTTTCCAAGGCCACTCCTCTTGATGACAGATCGGCAGTAGTTAAGGGCAAGAGATCATCAATCTTGCCTCTAATAGTTAAAATCTTTTCATTGAAAAAGTTCATGAAGTCATTACTACTGAGGTCTATAGGAATACACGGCTCCACAGAGCTGTGACTCTCTGTCAGCCTGGCTACAGTGCTAAAGTGAACCCTGGGGTTGTTCTTATTGTTCTCTATTACTGATGAGTAATAGGCTGCTCTGGCATTACGGAGAGCCTTTTTATATGTTTTAAGACTATCTCGCCAAACTAAGCGTGATTCTTCCAGATTGGTGGAACGCCATATGCTTTCGAGCTTACGTGAAGTTTGCTTTAGGTCGCGGGTCTGAGGGTTATACCAGGGAGCAAACCTCCTTTGCCTCACTGTCTTTTTCTTCAGTGGGGCTATCGAGTCTAGTGTCATTCTCAGTGAGCCTGTAGCACTATCGACAATATGATCAATCTGGGACGGACTAAAGTTAGCACAGGAGTCCTCCGTCACATTGAGACGTGGTATTGAATCAAATGCAGAAGGAATCACTTCTTTAAATTTAGCTACAGCACTGTCAGTTAGACATCTGGTGTAGAAACTTTTGACTAACGGTGTATACTCCGGGAGTATAAACTCAAAAGTTATGAGGTAATGGTCTGACAGAAGAGGGTTCTGTGGGAAGACCTCCAAATGCTCAATGTCAATGCCATATGCAAGAACAAGGTTGAGGGTGTGGCCAAAGCAGTGAGTGGGTTTCTGTACTCTCTGACAGAAGCCAATCGAGTCCAATAATGAGATAAATGCAGTACTAAGGCAATCATTATCAATATCCACATGAATATTAAAATCTCCTACAATAATAACCTTATCAGTTTTAAGGACTAAACTTGATAAACACTCTGAAAATTCAGATATAAATTCTGAACATGGACCTGGTGGTCGGTACAGTATAACAAATAGGATTGGCTGTAATGTCGATGTATCCTTGGGCAACACACTGAACCCTGAATTGCTCCTGCATTCTGTGCCTGCGGTGTGTCTCTCTCTCCTTCTCGACAAATGTACATCTCTTCATTCCACATTACTAACTCCACTTCTTCCCTGGAGTCTTTGTACCTTCTCGCCTCACAGGGTCCATTAGACCTGGCTTTGTCTGGAGCCGGTACTGGCTCCTGGGCCCTGCCCCGTGACTCCTTGCCCCTGCTTCCTGCATCCTGCCTATTGGCACTGGCACTGGCCTCCTTCCTCATTGGCCCTGTCTCCTTCGCCGTGCCTCCTACCTCATGGGCCCAGACTCCTGCCTCCGTGGCCCTGCCCCCTGCCTCCTTGTCCCTGCCTCCTGCCATGGTCCTGCTGATGATTTTTCTGGAGTTTTTCCTGATCCGATGTGAGGTCCTGGGACAGGGATGTCATATGTGTACAGATTGTAAAGCCCTCTGAGGGGAGTTTGTAATTTGTGATTTTGGACTAAAAACTGAATTGAATTGAATGAATGGTTAGATAGCACAAGGTGGCTCCTTGCATTGTAGCCCCTCCCATCAGTGTATGAATGGGTGTGAATGTAACATGTAGTGTTAACGAGCTTTGAGTGGTCAGAAGACTATAGAGATGTACAAGTACATTTTACCATCCATGCACAAAGGAGCTGGAAACCAACCACTCAGGTGATGATGGAGAATGAGTGGTTGTGTGATGAAAATATGTAGGTCATACACACACACACAGCATCTGAGCAAGGCTATGGCCTGTGCATGTAAATCACACCGTTAACGGCATGTGGATACTCACTCTCAACTCTATGAATAGCAAAGCAGATCCAGCTGGGACTGCCAGTCATCAACATAAATAACAGATGAACATCTTTTCTTTTACAGATCAAAATGATCTTCCTGTGCACGCTAAATGAATCGCTGTAATTCATACACTGCTCATTTAGGACGAGTCCTAGGTGGGGCACAGTGGCTGTGTTATGTTTCCATTTGAAAGCTCATACAGGTTGCTAAATTATTAAACATTCCTGCATTATCTTTCCTCCATATGCATTGCAGTTATAAATCAGATTGCTGTTGCTTTGTGAAACAAATGGAATCAGAAATAAGAGTCGTATTAAGTTATTTCAAAAGTTGTTTACTTTTCTGAAAAGCTGAGTCTGCTAGATTGTCTGTCTACAGATAACCAAGAAGCTCTGTGAAGGCCATTTGAGCTACATTCTGTATCCATTGGAGCTTCAATACCTGCTGTTTGGTTTGTGTTTAGAAAAACAAATCTTGTAGTGTTATGTGAAAGGGTTTCTCACATCTGGTCAGCCAGCTTCATAATGTGCCACCTTTGGTGAATCAAATGGTAGAAAATAAATAATTTCTCGTCCTTTGAAGTAAACCTGGTTTCTACGAGGCTGGTTTCTACGAGGCTGTGTGGAAGCCAACGGTGGCTGATGGCACACAGATCAGCACACAGATCAGCATTACTCACACGAGCAAACCTCCACAGCTGAGGGAGCGATTCGGCCCCAGTGCTGTCTGTCAGCCCTGTGATATATGCTCGGAGAGAGAGGTTGCTGTAATGGGAGGGGAGGTAGGATTTGATGGGTACATGCTGCTCAAACAACGAATGGCCGCTGGGCTTGTGTGTGCATGAGACTGTTCACAGAGAGCAAAAAACGTGTAGCCTTTGAGGGACTGACTTTTATTTGTGGAACGATGTCACATTTCCAAGCGTCACACCGGCAGATCTTTGTGTGCCCCGGAGGTTTCCTGACCCACGTTTCTTTAATATGCAAATATGGCTTTTTGCTATTTTGTCCAAATAAGAGAGAAATCTAGATAGGGTAGAGGCATTGTTTGTCTGTCATCACACAATGACATTTCTGCTCATCTCTGGGCCTGCAGCAAGGTAGCAATTTAAATGTTAACATAGAATAGGTAGCGCTGGTGAGATACAAATGTAGACCTGGTATCTCTTCAACAGAAAGACCCATTCTTCCTCATGGGCAGAAGTTAATGCTGGCATTGACTAAATGAGATTTGAAAAGTTGTCTGGGGAAATTGTTGAGTAATCATAATAAAAATCTCAGGATAGTTTAAAAAAAAAGTAAAAACGCAAGCGACTTGTTCAGATCGTAGTACACATGGTGGCGTTCTTATTGCACACCAGATGGCTCACACATTGTTGTGTCATTCATACGCCAATTGGTGAACCTCTATTGTGTTTTTTAAATGTTATATCTGTCACATCCCAAATAAATGCTCTGCGACAATGTTTTGACTGTTCGGCTATTGTACCACTATTATCATTATTAATCACATTTCTGTTACTATTACTAATACTATTACTTACGTATTGTTCTATTATTATCTTGCTAGTGTAACTACTGCTCTTACTATCTCATTATATGAATAATTGATATCATATGTATTAACTATGTTGTTCATTCTGTACACGTGACATCTATTGTCCTTCGGTCCATCCTGTGTTGCTCTGCCTGAGGTTTCTTCCTTTTTTCCTTGTTAGAGGTTTTATTGGGGGTGTTTTTCCTTTTCGATGTGAGGGTCTTGGGGTGGAGGATTTCGCCTGCTGTCCAGATCTTAAAGCACCGTGAGGCACATTTGTGATTTGGGGCTATACAATTAAATTGAAATGTATGCGTTTAGCGGTGCGTTTAGTATGAAACTAGGTAAGTAACACAGCAACTCAAACTTCAGATCAAACTTAGATCCAGCAGGTGCAACAAGAGGCCAATCATAAAGGTGTGTTGCCGTGAAGAACTTTTTAGCAAAGCTACATGCAGCAATACATTCAACGTTATTATAATTGTATGAGATGTCTTAATCTAAGCAAGGCACAGAGCACTTTAGCAACAACTTACTTTGATCTGATATGTTCTTTCTGTTTTGCACCTTCTACACATTTTAATATCTGCATCTAAATATCTGCAGTGCCTTCTTATTTGTATTGCAGATTGATTTAAAATGGTCTCAGATGAGTTCATCTGTATTAAATTGATATTGATATAAGTGATAGAAAAAAAGGATAACAAAAGATGCTTCAAATGATCTCCTTCACTGAGAGATGTTGATAGACATAGGAAGTGGCACTGCTGTCACCATCCTAATGTCTGCACTACCATGCAGTCCAGATGGCAAATCAGAGACACCATAATAAAACATTAACTTTAACAACATCACAGCAAGCAGTTCAGAGCTGCTGCACTACAACAGTTGGTAAATGAACAGCTGTGAATCAAGAGAAGCAGGGTCGGTCTCTGAGTGGTCTTCAAACAGAGCGTCACTTTAATGGGATCCTAGGGGCCCTATATCAAGGCTGGGGGTCGTACAGGGAAACGCCTGTTTCTCTAGGAAATAATGAGGTCATTCGGTGTATAATGAGGCAACTGATGCAGAGGGGGGGCAGCAAGACTCCAGGGACTTCAGGCTCTACTCAACATCAATTTGTTGAAACAGGTTTTGGATTGTAATTTCTTTTTCTGTTTTCTCCCTCCTCCTCCTACTCCTCCTATACTGTCTTTAACACGCTGTAATTTTGTCGTGTCATCAGTACCAGCAGGGTGTGACAACCCGCTGCTTTTAATCATTCTCAATCAGGAGGGACTGTCTCTCTCTCTTTCCATCTCTCTCGCTGTCTCGCTCCCCTTTCTTTCTCTCTGCAGGAGACAGACAAAATGGAGAAGAATGAAACATGTGCGTAACCTTTTCAAGGACAGCAGTGAGGATGGGCTGTCCGGCAAGAAAGCACTTTAGGAAAAGAAAACCACTGGTGCGGTTAATACAGAAAAGAAGAAGAGGGGGAGAATAGATGAGGGGGCCTGGAAGCCGACTATGATGACTTCTATATATAGCCCAGTCGCTGCAGCGCGTGGTGAAGGCCTGCACCGCTAAGGCGCCATGCTCTTCCAGCTAAAGGGATTTCACACAGAATATGTGTGTGTTGGAAAGTGTGTGTGCATGCATGCATCTGCATGTGTGTGTGTGTGTGTGTGTGTGTGTGTGTGTGTGTTTTTATTAGGAACAGAGATTACACTGAACGCTGCTGCCGACAAGAGGAGAGGAAGAGAGGAGGAGGAAGAGGAGGAGGAGAGAGCTGAGTAGCTGCAGGAGCTGTGGTGTCCTTAATTACAAAGCAAACAACCACGGGCCTTATCCCTTACAGGATAAATGCTTATGTATTCCTCTGAAGGGCTATTATTACAAAACTTTTCCACTCAGCAATTTCTAATAATTAAATGTTACAAGGACACATTTTTCTTGCCAGGATTATATGGATTGTTTTAAAGGTTGTGTATTATTTAGCTAAGAAGGCATCTTGTTTTCTCCCACGCCTGGTTTGTTAAAGGAAAGTAGGTTACAAATTATTCCTATAATATATGTAACACATTCCAACTAGTGAGGAAGATTGATGAAGTACTAGATTTGATTTAACTATTACAAACTCAATTCCACATTTGATTCTGTTTCTCAGATATTTCTTCATCCAAAATGTACTGTGTTGTTCAGGCTGCTTTAGCATGAATACACCATAATATTAGATGTTTTTATTTTTCAAATATCCCAGGACCATGTATACCAATAATACAACCACAGTGGGTTGAAACGTATATTTTGAAATAAGTTACTGTCACCGTTTTAGATTAATGCAAACATAAAGTGATTCAGGGGCATCCTGTTTTCTGCTTTCCTCGACAAAATAAATCATTCCAGCAAGCTGACACTGTCTGAGGTCAGACAGCATCCACCATCTGTCAATCATCTTTATTAGTAAAAAGGTACCTGGGGATTGAAGCAACACATAGATGATGACATGTTATCACCGAAATGTCTAATCAGACTAACTTGAATTATGCTCAAACAATTCTACATATGGTAAAGTAATATCACATCTAGGCCAACAGATACAACAAGGCAAGCTGATAGTTATAGCCTGTAAAATAAATGACATGGATATAAGAAATGTATTTGACACAATTACATCTTAAAACTGACAAGTGTGAATATGCTAACAACATTTATTTTGTAATAGATAAAAGGGAAGAAATAGCTAATATAATGTGATGAAAACTTTGCAGTACTGTGAAACAATAAGGAAATGCAAGAGAGAAAAGAACATCAACTGTGAATAATCCACTTGGACACCTCTTGGTCAACACACAATTATACTTTTGTGGATATATGTGCCATAACCACAATGACTGCAGTATTGTGAAGGCAATATTTGAAAAACAAAGCCTTGAAATTCCACTGAATCCGCTGATGCAGCTCAGAGATGCCAAACACGGCACAGAGCTTTTTGAGTTTTCAGCTAACTTTTTAGAGCGTGCGCTTGACTTTTTTGCACACATTTAAGTTCAATGAATTTTCACAATGGTGAGACAGGGCTGCTGTTTTTTTAATTCAATGCAGTGAGTGCTATATGCATGTGTGGGGACACACTTCGGGGAGCTCAGGTTGCTGCTGGGCAGCTCATCCTCTCCTTGTTGTCTCATTTTAATAAGTGAAATGTCTCTATTACCTCCCATGGAGACTGTGAGTGGTGATGGAGGTAAATAAAAGACTCCTGATTGTGAAATAATGGGAACGCCAGTTGCTGCTAGGCAGCTGGCTACTGCTGTCAGCAGGTTTGAATCACTGTGAAAAGAAGTGGAACAGGAGAATTATGGGAGAGATTAAAATTGCTATAAAGATTGCCAACATACCTACCTACCAAACACTTCCCTTGATCAAAGGAGATTGGCAGATAGGAGATACAATCACTTACCACATTAGTTCATTGTGTTCAGAGAGTCTTCATTCGAGCATTAAGACGGTTATATTCTGTGAGCTCACACGCATTTAGGGGGGTCTATTGGCCAAAATGGGATATACTGTTAATAATTACGTTGCGTTTTGTTTCCTTAGAATAACCCGTTAATATCTACATACAGAGCTGGTCCTGTTCCTGGAGCCGGCCGTCATGTTTCTACAGTATAGATCAGAATGGACAAAACCAACATTGGCTCTGGATTGGACCATTTGCTTTTTCATGTGTTCGTGTCGGCCACCGTAGTTCTCCTACACGCTTGTCACACAGGAACGTTTCAGTTGGTTGCAATCTGCAGCTTTACCGCTATGTGCTGCCCCATTACTAACTCTACTTCATCCCCGGGGTCTTTGTGCTTTGTCGCCTCACAGGTTTCCATGGATTGTGGTTTGTCTGGACCCTGGTCCTGCCTCCTGCCTCCTGTCTCCTGCCTCCTGCCTCCTGCCTCCTGCCTCCTGCCTCCTGCCTCCTGCCTCCTGCCTCCTGCCTCCTGCCTCCTGCCATGACCCTGCTGACACCCACTTTTCTCTATTTCCTTCTGTATGAATTCATGTCCCATTAATTAGTTTTTCCTGATCCCATGTGATGTCCTGGGACAGGGATGTCGTATGTGTACAGATCATTTGTGATTTTGGGCTATATAAAATAAATTGAATTGAAATTGAATTGAATACTGCACCTTTAAAGTGAAGCAAAGGACCTGCCCTAGAAAATAATTGGTGTAATTCCCCTTTTAATTAGAAACTGTGAAAGACAAGTTTTTGTGTAGTAGTACTACCTCCGTGTGAAAACATGCATGGACACACTAAAAATCAATAGCATACTCAAATTTCCCTGGGTTCACTTGTCAATGTAAACTAATTTCTATTTGAAACAGTCCAGGCAGCTTTTCCATCCCAACATACTGAATAATTCATGACTGAAGTCAGAAGTATGCAAAGCTTCAACTGGACACATGATACCATCGCTAGAACCACCAGCATGCCTTAGTTTGAACAATTCTGTGTCTACTCCAATGGGACATGAGTCAACATAAATGCAGGATGAAAAAATTATATGTATTCACCCGATCCTGCTCCGTCTAAAGAACCTGCTTATCTGCTTACAAGGTCTCTCAAACCCTGGAACTCCGGTTAAAGGCTGGTGTCCTAGCTCATTATGCCCACTACGCCCCTCATTAGGCCCACTATTCATCTAATATACCTTTTCACTAAATTTATAAAGTATTAGCTTTTAGATTATGCTGGCTCACAGCTGAGGTATGAATGCAAACAACAATTTTTGGTCGACTTGGTAATGTCCATATATTGGCAGTGAGGGGTTTGAGGGTGGCAGTATGCCCAAAACTGAGATTCCAGTCTTTACAGGTACTGTGTGCGTGCATGCATGCGTGCGTGCGTGCGTGCGTATGAATCCACAATTAGTGACTTTGCTTGGAGAAGGTGTGGCTGTTTGTACCTGACAGGCGTATCCAAAAATGTTAAGAATATTGAAGGACATCAAAATCTATTCTTCAATATGTTTCTTACTATGAGCAATGGGTGAAAGTAACATTTTTTTTCTACGCTTTGGTTATTTCACATGAGAGATTTCTGTTTGTCCTTGCTTTTGCACATGGCATGAGTCATTTGTTTAAGTGACTGTCTACTAAAAAGAATAATCCAAGTAATCTGAGAATAAACTGTCTAGTGGGTTTTGGCAAAATGAGTCTCCTGACACGTTTTGTTTTCCTCTCTCAGTGACTTACATCTTGTTACAGCAGATAATCAAATCTGAATATGAAGCGGTGATTAGGCAAAGTACATCTACATTTTTTAATTTAATGCACAGCGGCACACACAGAAACACACATTCACGCAAGGCCGTCTGTATTGCACCATCTTCATGCTAGCAGTTTACATCCATCTTGTCTACTATTTGCTCTAGACAGCCATATTTAAGTCTAATGAGCTTCCCTGAGACTGAGCTCCTGGCTCCAGTGAGGTTGAGGGCGTGTGGAACCTAATCCTCTCTCACACAGATCACTGTAATAACTCTGCCAACTCTCTTATTAACCGCTCTCAGTAACTGTGGTCTGGCGCCTGTGAGCTGCACACACAACACAGACCTGACACACACACAAGTTCAATTAATAGATGCAGCACTGAGTTGTACTTTCACATGTAAGCACATAGGCACATGCATTCAAACAACATCTTCATTACTACAACTGTAAGGACTTTTATCAATCAGATTCATTCCTTATTGATTCCATATCATATCCATTGGAAAATATTTCCCTAACCTCATTAGATTTTGTCAACCTCATTGTGATGCTTGAGGAAAAGTCAGGGATCATTAAATCATTCTAATTCTAATTCAATTCAATTCAGTTTATTTTGTATAGCCCACAAAAATTACAAACTCCCCTCAGAGGGCTTAACAATCTGTACACATACAACATCCCTGTCCTAGGACCTCACATCGGATCAGGAAAAACTCCCCAAAAATGACCTTTCACAGGAAAAAAAGGGAAGAAACCTTCAGGAGAGCAACAGAGGAGGATCCCTCTCCCCGGATGGACAGAAGCAATAGATGTCATGTGACCAGATGAACAGAGTTACAAAGTTACATAAACACATCACATGAATATGACAATGTATGAATGAGACAGGTCCCATGGAACCTGTGAGACGCAAAGTCACAAAGACTCCAGGGAGAAAGTAGAGTTAGTAATGTGCAATGAAGAGACGTAAAGAAGAGAGAGAAGAGGAGATAGGTGCTCAGTGTATCCTAAAACATCCCCCAGCAGCCTATAAGCCTATAGCAGCATATCAAGGGGCTGGACCAGGGCAAACCTGATTCAGCCCTAACTATAAGCACTATTAAAGAGGAAAGTCTTAAGTCTATTCTTGAATGAGGTGACTGTGTCTGCCTCCCGGACTGAAAGTGGAAGCTGGTTCCATAAAAGAGGAGCTTGATAACTGAAGGCTCTTGCTCCCATCCTACTTTTTAGGACTCTAGGAACCACAAGTAGCCCCACATTTAGTGAGCGCAGCTCTCTAGTGGGGCAATATGGTACTACAAGCTCCTTAAGATATGATGGTGCATCACCAATCAAGGCTTTGTAGGTGAGGAGAAGAATTTTAAATGTGATTCTTGATTTTACAGGGAGCCAGTGCAGAGCAGCTAATACAGGAGTAATGTGATCTCTTTTCTTAGTTTTTGTGAGTACACGAGCTGCAGCATTCTGGATCAACTGGAGGGATTTAAGAGACTTATTAGAGCAGCCTGATAATAAGGAGTTGCAGTAATCTAGTCTGGAAGTAACAAACGCGTGAACCAGCTTTTCTGCATCTTTTTGGGACAAGATGTGCCTGATTTTTGAAATGTTACTGTAACAAGTTTGTGTTACCCTTCCCCCCCTACCACAGAGACACAGGAGACCGAACTCGGCTTTATGAATCTTTATTTGTCCGGGACACAGTCGCGCTCTCGGCCTTGCCCCTGAGCGCCCTCCTGTCCGCCCTCGGTCTCCGTCACGGCAACGGCCAACCCCTCCTCCTTCCGTCCTACTGCCATTTAACAGGGAAAGCACCCAGCTGAGGCCAATTAGGTCTCCACCTGGTACCGTTCCCTGAGCGCACTCCCCCAATCCCCCTCTGCAGCTGAGCTTAACCACGCCCCACCACCACAGTTACGTAGATGAAAAAATGCAGTCCTTGAGATTTGCTTAACATGGGAGTTAAAGGACAAGTCTCGGTCAAAGATAACTAGAGATTCTTTACAGTGGTGTTGGATGCCAGGGCAATGCCATCTACAGAAACCACATCACCAGATAATTGATCTCTGAGGTGTTCAGGGCCCAGTAAAATAACTTCAGTTTTGTCTGAGTTTAACATCAGGAAGTTGCAGGTCATCCATGTTTTTATGTCTTTAAGACATTCTTGAATTTTAGCGAGCTGGTTACTCTCCTCTGGTTTGATCATTAGATTTTGTCAACCTCATGGTGATGCTTGAGGAAAAGTCAGGGATCATTAAATCATTATAATACATCGTCATGGAACCACGATTGCATCACATTTTTTGATGATCCATCTGGTTGACTAACTTGATCACTCATCAGGTTAGTCAACTTCTGGGCTATATGGATGTTGGTACCAAATATCATGGAAATCCATCCAGTGGTGGACTGACAAAAAGACCAACAGAGCCATTTGGCTATCGTCATCAGGACAGTGCAGCTGCGATTTGGTGCTCTGATTGGTGAATGGAAAAATGTGACATCCCCTTTTCCCTACTGAACCCTGGCAACTTCAAACCAGTGGATGCCTCAAGTCTTCATGTGTTGGTTGTGTCACTAAATGACTAAGTTTCTGACTAAAAGGCTATGAGGGAGAGAGATGAGCAGATTTGGAGTGGAGTTAATTTGGCTAAATGTGTGTACTGAAAAGGAGCCAATAACTTCTTCAACATGCTTAATGTTGACTGCATTATCAGCAATCTCCACCTGCATCATAAACTTGTGGAAAAACACAACAAGCAGCCCAAACTGACCAATAATTGAGACCCCCATGTAGTATCACCAGTGTGTAGTTTCTTGACAAGGTGCACGTAGCTGTGGGGTAGCTATGCGGCTACGTGCTATAAGATATGTTACTATGCCATAATCTCTTGAATCGCATGCTGAGAGGGACACTTTTAGCAGTGAGCAGTTATTTAAAAAAAGAAGAAGCATTCAGCAGTGAATCAGGGAGATAATGTCAAACATACAATGCTAGGGATAGTTGTCTTGCTATAAGCTGCCTCTCTCTGCAACTCTTCCTCTCTGTAACTATTGCTCACATGTAATCTCTTTCTCCCCACACAATGTCTCTTCTCCGTCTACCATGGCATTTTTCTGTGTCACTTCCCGTTCCCTTCTCTTCTTTCTTGTAAATAGCATCTCTTTAAATGCACCATATGGTGTCTATAGTATATCAGTGTGACCTTATTCATTTCAACAGGTGCACATCACCAGAGGGAAGTATTGTCAGACTGCTGTACCTGTTGAAGCATAGCTACATTAGAAGTAATTGCCCATTGATTATTTTAATACAACAGGGCAATTCAAATATCCACTGGACAGTCAAGCTCCTATTTCACACTGATTTGTCCCATAATTGTGTCTCCTACATGGTCACAGTAGTAATGTCTGCTGTGGGTAAAGTGGTGCCACTGGTGCTTTCCAAGTTTCCTAGAAAAAATGAAGAATACACGTTATTTGGTTTCATTTGGTTTCGCAAGCAAAATGAACAGCTTCATTGAACACCCTGTCACTGGCTAGCAATAGAGGCTTCGTCAAATCATGCATTATGACGTCTGAGTGCAGAAATTGTAATTGATTTACTATTAACCCAGCGTTCTCCTCAAACAGTCTCCTGGACTCAGCATATTTACAGATCCAGACGCACCGATAATGAACAAAACATGAGAAGTATGGAAGACTACAGACATGTGTATATGTGTCCTCAGTGTTATAGTTTCTTTTTAGAAAATGTGCTCTTGTTTTGTGTGGCTCCCTGCATGTAGATGTACATTTTGAGCAAACTGTTTCTGCATTTAGAAATACAGTAATAAGGGACCTTCAAGAGAGGGGGGTTAAAGATGTTAGGGCTGAATCAGGTTTGCCCTGGTCCAGCCCTTAGACATGCTGCTATAGGCTTATAGGCTACTGGGGGACGTTTTAGGATACACTGAGCTCCTCTCTCCTCTTCTCTCTCTTCTTTACGTCTCTTCATTGCACATTACTAACTCTACTTTCTCCCTGGAGTCTTTGTGACTTCGTGTCTCACAGGGTCCATTGGACCTGTCTGTGTCTGAAGCTGGTCCTGGGTCCTGACTCCTTGTCCCTGCTTCCTGCATCCTTCCCAATGGCCCTGCCTCCTTCTCTGTGCCTCCTGCCTCAAAGGCCTGACCTCATTGGTCTGGATCGTGGTCCATGCCTACTAATTATTCATAATTTCTGTCATATTCATTGAATATGTTGTAACGCTGTAACGCTGTTCATCTGTACACATGACATCTATTGCTTCTGTCCATCCGGGGAGAGGGATCCTCCTCTTTTGCTCTCCTGATGGTTTCTTCCCTTTTTTCCCCCTGAAAGGGTTTTTTTGGGAGTTTTTCCTGATCCGAAACCAATGACCCACATAAGAACGCATTGCTAGCCACCACACTTCGTCATCCTTTTACTCTGTGTATCGTGTGTTATGTGTCTTTTATTCCCCCTCTGCCCCGTCTCGCCCCTCCTCCCTCCTTCATCCAAGTGAGCCAATCAAGACGGAGCAAGATAATGAATTACATAACGACAACTTCTTTGTAATCGTCTCCTCGTCTGCCTCCGTGCCCCTGGCTCGGGGACAATTAGAAAAGGGAGAGAAAGACAGGACAAGATGGGGGAGAGAACACATCAGCAAAGGACGGAGAGGGTTTGAGAGTGAAACCGGAACAAACAGCGGCCCTGCTGATGATATGGTCCACGTAGCATAGAATATGACACCCCAGACAATTAAACAACATAGTATCAGTGTTTCTTTGTTCATATGTAAAGCTCCTGGAACCTGTACCCGTTATCAAGTTCAAAAGGTCACTAACAACCTTTCTTTGCTTTGCCTGAGGGAGGAGAAAATTGTTCCCTCGGGACTAAGGAACTTTTTTCTTGTTTTTTTAAAGAGTGTTTGAACAAAACCCACACTCACTTGTGTTTGGCACTGTAGCACGAGCATCCATAGACGGCGCACAAGCTCCGAACATGCTCAATGGTACGGCATAAACCAACCTCCACAATGCCAAGGAGGAATTGTAATTAACTGTAAACTCATATTAATGCTTTATTGCCTTTAAACAAGCCAGTTAAGAACAAAGTCACATATTATATGCATTATAAAGAAACAAAGTTGAATATCCTGTATATAATTTAATTGGGCTGCTGTTGGTGAGCAAGTAGCTTGCTAGTTAGCAAACATTGTGTAAATGAGCAGCCTCCAACAGTTTGTGACTTGTGCCGAGCACCACAACGTTTTTGTTTGGACATCTTCGAGACATGAGACATACAAATGAGTACAATAATGATCTCCATAGACATTCATCTACTGCAGGTAAAAAATAAACTGCCCGTTTTCCCACTCAGTGAGTCTTCATCTTTATGGTCCAAAGGTACAAACTGTCTACAACAATCAACCAACACATTTCAGTAAGTTTATCCATTTAGTAAGTCATTTCCACCGATATCCCTCTTACCTAGAAAGTGATGTAAAACTCTTCTTCTCATATGCCAAAGCCATCCCTTTAATCTCCTTTAAGTGGCCAAAGACAGAAGCTAGAGATTATTTCAGGCCAACATGCTTGTTATGCATGGTTTTTGCAAAATACACCATTGCTGACACTTTACTTTCCAGTAGAAACAGAAACACACACTATTTCAAAGGAGAATCAATGATGAGTATCTTTGATGACTTCTCTATCCTCTTGAAAAGGACTAGGAGGATATGGCTGCCATGTTGTGTATCACTAAAATCTGCTCCATGTCCACCCCAGCCAGCTACAGCTATATCCAGTCCTGTGTGAAGATACTGGCAGATTAAGCCTACGAGTTCAAGATGTTTTTACCTCATCAATCATAAAAAATAATTTTTTTTTGGATGGTTTACAGGTATTGTTTGATTTAAAGGTATTCGACATCCAGCCATAGCTGCTGTTGTCTCTCTGAACACAACCTTAGCCTGTTAGTCTCCTCTTGAACTTGGACTGTTGACCAAATGGCTCTCCGCTCACCTGCATGGTTGGCCATACTGCTCCTGAGTCATAGAGGACAGTGGATAGTATAAGATAGTCGACGTAAGCCTTGAATTTTATTTTCTAAATAACTGTTTGATATCCGGTGTTTTGTCTGAATAGACTGAATTAATCATATGATGAAAGACATTTGCACATCGGACTGTACTGCCTGACTAAAGCTGTGGTCCACGGGGTGTTTAAGAGTGTATTAAAAAACATGATTAAATTGTATTTAAAAAATGACAAAAAAGATAGAAAGACTGCACAATGAGGGAAAGAGAAGGAAATGAAAGCAGGATAGAGTGAAAGAAAGCGGGAGATGAACTATGAACCTGAAGAGTGAAAGCATCATCAGGTGGAAAATGGGAGCAAGATAAAGGAGGACGGAAATGAAAAGACTGTAGGGGAATTAAGAGGGAGATGGAGTGTGAATGCATCATTGAGAGGTGCATGCTAGGAAAAAGTGAGGGTTGTGTAAAGACAGCCTGAAAATGAGGGGAAGGGCGATGGAGACACAAGGAAGGTTGCATTAGCGGCTTCAGCCTACAGCCAGTGGACGGAGCTCAATAAAAGTGGTGGACTGTACATGCTAGCAGAGGCTTGGGATGGACAGAAAAGCTTGACACTGGCTGGGCGACATCAGACCTTAAGCTTGTGTAAAGGTGTTGGTGATATTGCCTGGGCTTGACTACCTCTGGGTTTTTCAGGTGCTATTTCCCCTGGCATTCACCATAATGTTCTCAAGGACTGTCACACAGTGCAAACCAGCTGCCACACATTATTCGGATTATAAATATATATACTTGTTTATTTCTTCGCTTTTTTTCCTGCGTATTAATGTGCCATGTGTGTGACACAGAGCAAAAATGTCACCCAATGCCTTTTTCAACAGGAAAAGGGGCACCTCACTATCAAACATCTCTCAGAGCCTGTCAACAGATTGCTCTGACACACTGTGAAACAGAAACAGAGACATAGAGATCGACAGTGCTTATAAAACCTCCATTCACTGACAAACTCGATATCCCAGAGGAGATGCTGACAAATTGACATATAACTTTACTCTATGTGTCGGTATTTCTCATTTTCTGATGCAATAACCCTCATGCAGTAGTACACACTGCCAGCCAGCTGAGATAACACTCTGTTTCTGACACTCTTGGCCTCTTGTGATGAGTACAAGTCGGTTAGATGAATTAGGCACACTTTCACATGCATGCACACACACACACACACACACTAACACACACACAGGAACACATCCTCATACAACTAATTTTGCTTATGCCATCAAATGTTGAATTTGCGCTCGGAGCATGAATACGCTCTACCTGTCACCATGGCAGCTGCGTGGGAGTGATTGCAATCACACAATCAGCAGAGGCTCATGGGAAATAAGCTTACAAGAATGAGCTCTCCTGAGAAACAGAAAGGACAGAGGAAGAGAGAGAGAAAGAAAGAGGAAGACAGACAGAGTTCCAGAGAAAGGAGCTGAACAGAGACAATGAACGAGGGGGAATCAGACTAACCCTTTGTCTGCAGAGACGTGAGTAATGTGTTTGACTTTGTGTGTTCGCTGCTCGTCAGAATATGAATGCCCCACCACCTGGCGGGGAGAAAATACATGTTTAGCTTGAAATATAGCAGGCTAAATAATACTAAAATAATTAGCACTGCAACCAAAAATACAGCTGCCATACTCTCTATCAGCATCATTTGTTTGTGCAGTCATTTTTTTTCAAATACAATCTTAAATAGTTTTTATTCAATTCATGTTCAAAATTACTTCAGAAGAGAGCGTTGTGAGTTTTACGGATATAGACAAACCAAGTTAAAATGAGTAAACGCAGAGACACATTTATTCTAATAAGATTGATTTAAAAAAATGTTTTTATTGAATCATAAATGCATTAAGGTAGACAAGTGGAACAGAGATTCTGCCCTCTCCTGGACTCTATGGGTAAAACTATGCTACAACCACGAGCATGCGTTTGCCCACTGAAAAATCAGGACTGCCTTTCTCTACAGATGGAGTTGCTACTTCAGTAACCTCGTCAGGGCCTATCATGTTGCCGAGATATATTTTATTGGCAAGGACCATGCAGACGCCAGTGTTCAGCAGCCACCAGACTGCCCAGCCTCCCCGGCCTACCCAGCGCTATACCAAGACCCAACACCAGCAGCAGACTATTTTCAACACTGCTATGTGATGCTTTGCTGCGACAAGAGCGAGCCAGATATTGAGATCGTCAGTATCCAGGTCCCCGCCCCAGACAGTGATGATGACAACAAGATCTCATCTGTGTCCGGTACATCAGCCTTCTGTGGAAGCTAACTGCCGATATCGCTTCACCGTGACTTTCCATTTGTGATGACTACTGCTGTGGGCGTGTTGGGCTAATGCTGATAGTCTCGCCCGGCACAAGTGGCTTACATTTGTCCCCCTCTAACAGAACTCTGGCAGTGGTTTGAGGCATCTTGGCTGCAGCAACTGAAGATGAGAGCCCAGGTGGCAGGTTTGGTGGATTAACTCAGGGTGCAAGGTCACAGAGAGACACCTTATCCCATGATTCTGTGAGTTGCGACAGCCATGGGCCGTCTGATATTTATAGCCCCCATGCGTTCTTCCATGTGTGGCTGGGACAAACATCACTCCAGAGGAAGGACCGAGATGATCTTCAGGGATCCCCAGTGAGCCCAACTGATACTAAGCGCTTTAAACATCTGTAGGAGGATCAATCACAGTTCAGCCGTCATCTGCCGCTTGCTCCCCCTCAAAGGCTGAGGCAAAGCATAACAATGCTACAGTGCAGTGTAGAGAACGGTGACAAGATAGGTCCCCCGGATTCCCCAGAACATTTTGCATCCCATTACTATTCTGGGCAATGGATTGCAAAATGGATTTCTGTGATAGATTTGGCCAAGGCTTTCTTGAGCATTCCAGTCGTTCCGGAATCACAATACTGGTTCTAGTTCTGAAGAAAATTGTATTGCTAATACCCCTTTTGAAGTATTTGACTTTGCAGGAACATAACGCATTGTGAGGAAAACTCCAGCTAGTGAAACAACAAGTGCACTCCCTCGGACATTGAGATATCACAAGCAGTGTCGCTAAATTGGCGGAGCCGCTTTCTGACAATGTGCATTGGATTGGGCCGACTGCATATTAAAATACTGATGTTGTTGTGGAATAGAAATCTTTTGATCTGTGAATGCACCTTAAGACATCCAACCCATGGTTAGTTCTGAATGGAGGTGGTCAATGTGGTTTGGGGTGTGCAAGAAACAAACCTTGCCAAGCAACTTATTCCCTACATGACCAAGTCTTCTGATGGATAAGATCATGTTTCAAAATATGGTGTGATTTATTTCATCGCTAATAATTGGGATTTGATTCAGTACAGCAGCACTGCAAGAGATGCCTGATGTGTGCTCAACAGAACACTGGCGAGGACAGCCCTTCTAGATAGATAGATAGATACAGATAGATAGATTTGATGTTTATATATTCAATTCAATTCAGTTTATTTTGTATAGCCCAATATCACAAATTACTAATTTGCCTCAGAGGGCTTTACAATCTGTACACATACGACATCCCTGACCTTTGACCTCACATCGGATCAGGAAAAACTCCCCAAAAATAACCTTTCACAGGGAAAAAAGGGAAGAAACCTTCAGGAGAGCAACAGAGGAGGATCCCTCTCCCCGAAAGGACAGAAGCAATATGCATGTGTACAGAATGAACAGAGCTACAGAGTTACATAAACGTATTACATGAATATGACAATGTATGAATGGACCTCCAATCCATGAAACAGAAGAAAGTAGAGAGGAGGGGGTGCGGGGCATCAGCAGGGCCAATGCGGGAGGCCGGTTCACCAGGCATCAGACACCTCCAGGTCCAATGGACCCTATGAGACGTGAAGTCACAACGACTCCGGGGAGGAAGCAGAGTTAATAAGGTGCAATGGAGAGATGTAAATTCATCCATAAGGAGAGAGAGAGAAGATGAGATAGGTGCTCAGTGTATCCTAAAACATCCCCCAGCAGCCTATAAGCCTATAGCAGCATATCTAGGGGCTGGACCAGGGCAAACCTGATTCAGCCCTAACTATAAGGGCTATTAAAGAGGAAAGTCTTAAGTCTATTCTTGAATGAGGTGACTGTGTCTGCCTCCCGGACTGAAAGTGGAAGCTTGTTCCATAAAAGAGGAGCTTGATAACTGAAGGCTCTGGCTCCCATCCTAATTTCTTGGACTCTAGGAACCACGAGGAAGGATTTCACCTGCGGTCGAAGGTGAGCCAAGACCAGCACCTTCATCACATGGGATGTTAGGGCAACTGGTCGGAAGTCCTTGAGGTCAGATGGAGTTGACTTCTTTGGAACATGGACGAAGGTGAGATGATCTAGCCGTTCCAGCCTGCTGGATGGGTATTGGTAAACAATCAGGTTCTGCTCACTACCAACGGCAGTGAAATCGTAGGAGAGAACAAGTTGTGTACATTAGAAGGCACTGATATAGTGAGAAGGAGAGGTTCACTGGCGGGTCTTTGACCCATGAACCATGCCCTTTTGACTTCTGTCAGGGAACTCACATATTTGGTAAGTCTCTTATCTGTACACAGCCTTTTATTTGGTTAAGTCTTTTATGAGTAGTCCTTTGTTTAGTGACGGAAGACAGAGGTCTTTGGCATGTAGATGTGTTTTATTTCACAGGTAATGTTGAAAAATGATAAAGAAAAAAAGGAAAACATTTCGGAGTATCCGGCCTTCTTGGAGTCGGTGGGAGGGGTCCTGGAAAGGGCGCCGCCTGCCGACTCCATAGTTCTCCTGGGAGACTTCAACGCTCACGTGGGCAATGACAGAGAAACCTGGCGGGGCGTGATTGGGAGGAACGGCTTGCCCGATCTGAACCCGAATGGTGTTTTGTTGTTGGACTTCTGTGCTAGCCACAGTTTGTCCATAACGAACACCATGTTCGAACATAAGGTGGCTCATAAGTGTACCTGGTACCAGAACACCTTAGGCCGGAGATCAATGATCGACTTTGTAATCGTATCATCTGATCTGCGGCCGTATGTCTTGGACACTCGGGTGAAGAGAGGAGCAGAGCTGTCAACTGATCACCACCTGGTGGTGAGTTGATTCAGATGGCGGGGGACTCGGCTAGAGAGACCTGGCAAGCCTAAACGTGTAGTGAGGGTGAACTGGGAACGTCTGGCAGAGGATCCTGTCCGGGAGGTCTTCAACTCCCACCTCCGGAAGAACTTCTCACAAATCCCGAGGGAGGCTGGGGACATGGAATCCGAGTGGACCTTGTTCAAAGCCTCTATTGTGGACGCGGCTGCTCGGGGCTGTGGCCGGAAGGTCATCGGTGCCTGTCGTGGCAGCAACCCTAGAACCCGGTGGTGGACACCGGGGGTGAGGGTGGCCGTCAAACTGAAGAAGGAGGCCTTTCGGGCCTGGCTGGCCCAGGGGTCTCCTGAAGCAGCTGACGGGTACCGGCGGGCCAAAAGGGCTGCAGCGACGATGGTCGCGGAGGCTAAAACTCGGGCATGGGAGGAGTTCGGGGAGGCCATGGAGAAGGACTTTCGGTTGGCCTCAAGGAAGTTCTGGCAAACCATCCGACGGCTCAGGAAGGGAAAGCAGGGTCTACCCCAGGCTGTTCTCAGCAGGGAGGGGGAACTGCTGACCCGGACTGGGGACATCGTCGGGCGGTGGAAAGAGCACTTTGAGGAACTCCTAAACCCGGCCAACATGTCCCCCGGAGAGGGGGCAGCGCCGGAAGACTTTGGGGTGGATTCACCCATATCCCTGGCAGAGGTCGCTAAGGTAGTCAAAAAGCTCCTTGGTGGCAAGGCGCCAGGGGTGGATGAGATCCGCCCTGAGATGCTGAAAGCGCTGGACATTGTTGGGCTGTCTTGGTTGACACGCCTTTTCAGTGTCGCATGGGGGTCGGGAACAGTGCCCATGGACTGGCAGACCGGGGTGGTGGTTCCCATCTTCAAGAAGGGGGACCGGAGAGTGTGCTCGAACTATCGTGGTATCACACTGCTCAGCCTCCCGGGAAAAGCTTATGCCAGGGTGCTGGAGAGGAGGCTCCGACCGCTTGTCGAACCTCAGATTCAGGACGAACAGTGCAGATTCCGTCCCGGTCGTGGAACAGTGGACCAGCTCTTTACCCTCGCAAGATTACTGGAGGGGTCCTGGGAGTTTGCCCAACCAGTTTACATGTGCTTTGTAGACCTGGAGAAGGCTTTCGACCGGGTCCCTCGGGGGTTTTTGTGGGGGGTGCTGCGGGAGTATGGGGTGCCGGACCCGTTGGCACGGGCCATCCGGTCTCTGTACGCCTGCAGTAGGAGCTGTGTTCGTCTCCTCGGTAGTAAGTCAGACACGTTCCCGGTGGGTGTTGGCCTCCGCCAGGGCTGCCCTTTATCACCGGTCCTGTTCGTGACCTTCATGGACAGGATATCTAGGCGCAGCCAGGGGGCGGAGAGGATCCGGTTCGGGAGTCTCGGGATCGCCTCTCTGCTGTTTGCGGATGATGTGGTCCTGTTTGCCTCCTCGGACCGTGACCTCCAGCATTCACTGGGGCGTTTTGCAGCCGAGTGCGAAGCGGCAGGGATGAGAGTTAGCACCTCCAAATCTGAGGCCATGGTGCTCTGCCGGAAACCGGCGGATTGCTCCCTCCAGGTGGGGGCAAACTGCCTACCCCAAGCGAAGGAGTTCAAGTATCTCGGGGTCTTGTTCACGAGTGAGGGTAAGGTGGAGCGGGAGATCGATAGGCGGATCGGTGCGGCTGCAGCAGTAAAACAGGCGCTGTACCGGTCCGTCTTAGTGAAGAGGGAGCTGAGCCGGAAGGCAAAGCTCTCCATTTACTGGTCGGTCTACGTTCCAACCCTCACCTATGGTCACGAACTCTGGGTCGTGACCGAAAGAACGAGATCTCGGATACAAGCGGCCGAAATGAGCTTCCTCCGTAGGGTGGCCGGGCTCAGCCTTAGAGATAGGGTAAGGAGCTCGGACATCAGGGGGGAGCTTGGAGTCGAGTCGCTGCTCCTTCGTGTCGAAAGGAGTCAGCTGAGGTGGTTCGGGCATCTAGTTAGGATGCCTCCTGGACGCCTCCCATTAGAGGTTTTCCGGGCACGTCCAACTGGTAGGAGGCCCCGGGGAAGACCGAGGACACGCTGGAGGGATTATATCTCCCGGCTGGCCTTGGAACGCCTCGGGATCCCCCAGAATGAGCTGGAAAGTGCTGCGGGTGAGAGGGAAGCCTGGGTCGGCCTGCTGAACCTGCTGCCACCGCGACCCGACCCCGGATAAGCGGGTGATAATGGATGGATGGATGGGTGAAAGTTTAATCAAGGTCTTAAAATGGTCAGTGAAAAAACTCACTTTTGAACCAATTTGAAATGTCTTTTAATCATAAGCGTATTTTAAACGTCTTTTGAACCTTAATTCAAAAATGCTCATAGTTAAATATGTAGCAGTTGAAAATGTTTTCACCGGGGACCATAGTAAATTTTAAACTGTATAATATTGGGAGGTTTCAACATTGTATAATACTGTATATCTTGTTTACTGTGTGTATGTTACTGTATGCCAGTGGTTCCCAAAGTGGGGGTCGCGACCCCTAGGGGGGGCGCGGTGGTACTACAGGGGGGTCACGGCTTCATCACCAACCCACACACACAAACGCACACATACACCGGTAAAACAATATAAAATAACCGACGTGACATGCACTGTGTTCCAACCACGCCACCAGAGCGGCTCATGTCACAGACCGACTGTGGCAAAACCAGCGAGAGCGAGAGAGCGAGCGCGCCCGAGCGAGAGACACACAGCGACACAGAGCGAGAAAGATACGGAGCGACAGAGAAAGATAAAGATAAGAGAAGGAAGTATGTACAAAGATGGACAGATTTGTGACTGGTCTAAAGCGCATGGTTCATGCATTCTAATGCAATTCATTAAAAACCAAGAAAAATTTGGGGTCGGGTTGCGGGGGGGGGGGGGGCGTCCAATGTTCCTATATCATCAAAGGGGGTCTTGACAGAAAAAGTTTGTTAACCACTGCTGTATGCCATGTTTTGACCTTGATTTGTATATCACTTTGTTTTTTGCAGTGGGGGAAATTCTGTACATAATTACATACGTGACATTTTGATTTAATTATATCCTTAGTAATTAAGGAGCAGTGGGCTGTTATGAAGCACCCAGGGAGCATCTGGGGGTTGCTAAAGGACACTTCGACATGCAAATTATGGGGAGACCAGAAAAAGAACCAGCTACCTTGCAGTTTTAGGACGACCACTCAGCTACAGCTGCCGTTTTACTGATGTTGTCCCTATTCAAATTCTGTAGGCTACAGCGCCACTCGCTTTCTGACGTGTATTTTTCATGTTAAATGGCCTAAAAGCTCTTTTATAACATTGGGCTGCAGCAACAGCCCATAAAGACAGTCTTCAACATTAACTTACACACATGTTTATGTTTACCGTTAGTCAATGCTACTGTAGCTACAAGCTAGCATGCTAACGCTACAAGCAGCCTCGCCCAATAAAGCCTTGTCTACATCTAGGCTATATCAGCGCGAAAGCATAGGCAATATTGAAATGATGTCTGTTTCTCAGTGGACCAGCTCGGGGTTACTCGGGGTCAGAAACACTAGCGAAATACACTTAGCGGAGATAATTTCCAAATAGAGCAGGAATTTAATTACCGTTCTTTTGCTGGTGGTAATGTTATTAATATTAGTACTGAACCAACAGGCAAAGGACTCAAAAGCACACTCGAGAGGCAGGTTACAAGTTAGTAAAAAATACTTTACTCAAGCATGGTTCAATGCAAAGGTGATAAACGAGTCAGTATAGAATCACCAGGGATGTGAAAATGTACGTTATAAGTTGGTATCAAGTCTTACGTCAGGGAAATATACTCACGTATTACTCATGGGGGAAAACACACTCGGTCAGAAACGCCAGTTAAATACAGTCTGGTGCGATTCTGCACAACAGAAGTGAAGGACATACACATACAGACAGACAGACACAGATTCCTTTCTATATAGTTCGATAAAAAAGACATTTGGTAAATTTATAAAATCCCAAATATATAAAGATGAATCCAGTGGCTCCTATCAGTGTGGCTTGTGACTGGTTAGGGCTCCTTGTGGTTAGCAGTCACAGTTCTGCAAAATATAGACTTCTCCTTAATTTAGATAACTAAGGTAAAATTATGCATTAGAATTTTTTCCTACCTCCGTCAATCACAGATCCACACAAAATCAACTCCAAATGAATAGTAATGTTCAACATAACTGCAGGATGTGTACTAAGCAAACGTCTGCTCTCTTATCGGCCATATTAATTTTCGTCGGCCCCCAGGTGGCCAACAATATTAGTTATTGCAGGTTTATGTAAGACTTTTACTTGTAACAGATTATTTTTAGATATTGGTACTTCTACTTGAATCACGGCTCTGCAGATTTATTTCACCACTGTGAGCAGGTAAACCACAACAGGAATGAAAATCAAAAGCCAAGAAGTGACAGGTTACTATTTACTAATGAAGATGAAAATGCAAACAAACTAAAGCTCTTGAGGCCGGTTTATTAAAAGCACCCTGACTCCACGGTGCCCCTGGGTGACAGTGTAGTTTGTTCCACTAGCAGGGGTAAGAACTGCAGCACAGGTCCCTGTGGTGCAGAGCTTCATCCTGAGGGCTTGGAGCGGCAGGCTATTGCTTGACCTGCCAGTGGAGGATTGTGGGATAATAAGCTCTCTGAGTTATCAGACGGGATGTGTTTTCTGTAAAGGCACCAGAGAGGTTTTAAATTCAGTCCTGGAGAGACAGACTCCCACCTGACCCAACCTTTTACAATTCTATGATGTAACACTCCTACTTATGCCCTAAGCTCGTATTTATCTTCTTCTTCTTTCTTCCCCCTTTATATATCTCTCTTTCCCACCCACTCTGTCTGCCTCTCTCGTCCATCAGCCCTGTGTTGGAATAAACTGAATGAGTGAGTGAACCTGACTGTTTCAGTGAGTCTGCTGTTCATTCCCCCTCTGTATCGCTCCACATTAGCCTCATTGCATTTCCTCTCCCTTCCTTCCCCTCTGGGTGAACTGGGTAGCCTTTACTTCACCCTTTCACCCGCCCAAGCCCAACTCCCTGTCATACTCCTCATTCCCATAAGCTCTTTGTGTCCCTGTGTCACCTTCCACAGCCCTGCCCTCCACCTTTCTCTATCTATCTATCTATCTATCTATCTATCTATCTATCTATATATATATATATATATATATATATATATATATATATATATATATATATATATATATACACATCTCCAGCAGCTACCCCCTGCACAACAGAGCCATATTTAGCAATAGCTGTGGAAAATAAAAAATGCTCTGTTGGAAGATTGCATTGCTGTGTGTTAGTGGGTGAAGTTTCACACTGAGGCCCAGGGTGTGTTCTCGGTACTTCACGGCTCAAACCGACCAGATGCTCCACGGGGGAATGAAAAGAGCAAGCATAGCAGTTTCACAGCACTGCTTCACGAGAAGAGGATGAAGAGACAGGATAACTACTAACACATAGTACCTTTTAGAGACAGGGAAACCATGACAATGCTGTATATCAGCAGGGCTTCTGTGCAGAGAAACAGACTGTTTCTCTGCACAGTAGTGGGTCTGGTTTGACAGAAGTAGATCCTCTCCCTCACCCTGAGAGCAGTATAAGATCATGTCTCTCTGTGTCTGACCGGTTCAGTCAGAACACTGCACAGATAGAAGTGCACGAGGGGAAGTATTATTGCCACAGGCATGCTTTTCCTAGCCCTGCAGTACGCCCAGGTTATCATTGCCCAACCAAAAACAACAACAACAAAAAATATAATCTCCAGCACTTTGAATACTGGGGAGGAACACCAAGGCCAAAAAAACCAGCCAATTCTAGAGAGTTAATTAGGGTTTGGATGACAGGCTGCAGAGGGTGTGGATGAGCAATGTGCTGCTCACCGATAAAGACGATTGGCTCTATTTATTGTTGTTTCCTCAGCCATTTCCCTCCTCAAAAAAACGTGTTCAATTGTTTATTGCCTGATTGTTTCATTAATATGATTACTGAACCAACTGTCTGTTATCTCAGTTTGGATAAAGGACATTACAGGAAAGAGATGCATGTTATCTTGCTGGGGCAATGGTAATTGTACATGCATGCATTTCAAATTGCAAAATTGACTATTTTAGAAAAGAAATCTCAAAATATTTAATTAGAATTATAAAACCCCAGTAAGCCTCAGATCTTTGCAGGTTGCTTACCTTCATAGACTGGGAGTTGTCCCCTCTGCCAAACACAATCACGGGTCAGAAAATGTACACAGTTGACAAGTATCGTGGCGCTATAACTGTCAGGATCTGGAGTTGTGTGTCTTGTTTCCTGTTTTATTTTGAAGTCCCCGTCTCTCGTGTCCTCTGTTTCCCTGCACTTCCTGTCCCTGTGATTGTCTGCCATGTCCCTGATTGTTTCCTCCTGTGTCCGATCACCTGCACCTTCCCTGTGTATTTAAACCCTGTTTGTGTCTTTCCCCTTCGTTGGTTCGTCCTGATCACTAGAGATCACGTGTGTAAGTCCTGTCTTTTGTGATTCTTCAGCTTGAATAATTCATCGAGTGAGGAATAAAGTTGCTTTTTCAACGTTGTTGGCGTTTGGGTCCTGTTCCTGTGGCTACCTGTGACAATAACTGAGAAATTTAATTCATGAAAGTTTTTTTTCTATTTTTTTGGTCACAGTTTTTTCCTGATTCGATGTGAGGTCCTGGGACAGGGATGTCGTATGTGTACAGATTGTAAAGCCCTCTGAGTCAAATTTGTGATTTTGCACTATACAAAATAAACTGAATTGAATGAACTGAATGGTTTTATCTCATGAACTCAAAAAGCTGAATTTGCAATACTTTCTGAAACAGGCATGTCACATCATCCCAACCTCCAATTTGTACTGGGATGCAGTACATCACCACAACAAGCAGACACTCCGTGAATTTCAATATGTGTAAACTGTGTTTGAATTAATGGGTCAAACATTAGACTGTTATTCATAAGTCTAGTGTTCAAATCCCTTGTTTACTTCTTTTAAATTAGGTAGGCTACAAGTCTTATACTGTAACAATATATGTTCTTTCCTAAACCGAAACCAAGTACTACTGTTTCCGAAACCTAGTTTCCAGAGAGGCGGCATATTATTTCAACAAATTGTACGTGTCACCACCAAGTAATGCAGTGATAAGAGGTCGTGGTCATTTCACATCTTTCTGTGAGATCATGATCCTTTGGTTTGTTGTATTTTTATGTATTAAAAGTGTGTCTTTTTGTCTTGTTTCAGTTTTTTAAAAAGCACTAACACAGGACCCAGAACAAACTTAATGTTAAGCCGAGTAAACTACCCCTCACATCAAGCCTGTTCTTGACATTTAAATCCCCCTATGGCTTGGAGGGGGTCTGCAGGTCTTTGTCATTGAAAGTGATGTTTCTATTGACTCGCCATTCATACTGCACCTAGCCCTCTCACTGGAGCTCTAATCAATGCACAGTAATGCCTCTATTATAATCCATACCCTCAAATTAAGGTTGCATTGATCAACAGGCCTTGTGTTGTGAGGGAGGGGAGGGAAATGTGCGTGTGAACAAACAAACTGAGAGGCAGCAAGAGGGAGTGATTATGAGAGAATTACTGGAACTGTATGTTTTATTTGTATATATATATATATATAATTTTGTTCATACTCTTTAATCTTTTATTTGTAGCCTTTCCCCAAGGTTTATTAGGTATGTGTTGTAGCTATCGATTTAGAAAGTGTAATAAAATCATCATGCATGTCGATCAAAGGTGTGCTGGATATTAAATACAGCTGAACTTTTTTAACAAAACAAAATTACGTCAGTAAGCCCGATTGAGCATCGGTATGCATATATTTTTTCCTTTATGTTTCTGGTGAAATCCGAAACCTGCATTTGGAAGTACAGGTACTGCAGATCAACACTACAGCTCTGACCTATTGAGGTGCACTCTGTTCTCAGTGTCTGCCATTTAGAAACAGTGAGATGAGATCGCTAAAATCTTACATTTCATTATCTCAACCAGGAGGATCATGGGATCGGTCGAGTGTGTTTGGGTTTGTAAGTGAGTGAGTATGTGTGCATCTCGGTGTCTGTCCACGGAAAATCTAGCATTCTGCCGCATCAAGTGCATAATATTTAGACCGATCAGACTACTGAGTGCACTTTTCTTGTTATTAATAGTATTGTACAGGGACACAATTTAATTAATTGTTTGTTCCTATTATTGTACATGTTTTTCATTTAAGCATTGTATTCATGATTAGGACTACAGGTCTGATTAGATAAATACTCCTGTTCTTGTTTCTTATCATGCTCCGTCAGACAAGCAGTATTGCTGTGCTTTATTAGGAAATGGACTTTGGTCATTTCTAATAATTCCTGGCATAGCTCCATCCAAGTGAGTGTCCAGGACCTTAAAAGCTGCTCCGTAGTATATGTTTATAATACGTGATCGGGAGCATTTTGTTTGCCTCTTGCCAGCTCTCAGTATGGTGATGCCTGAGTCGGTGACTTGCAGCTCAATCTGTTAACAGCGCCACCAGCACAACCTACAGCAAACATGCTCAGAGAGCTAACAGTCTTTACCTGAAGGGGGTGCCGAGGGTAAGTGCTAGGCTTCCTAGCAATGCTGTATTAGCTGTAACCGCCATATAAGAGCATGCAGAGCAGCGGCTGTGAGCTTACTAGATGCAAAGACTTGCACTGAAAGTGTGTGCTGTCGGCCCGGTTATGTCAAATTAAAGAGAAGCTCTGATAAAAGCACAAACAGAGGGAATGAAATCACTCTGCTCAGGTAGACAATAGTCGTTTGCTGCTAAATCAACTAATCATCAACAAAATGGTATAAGTGTTTGTTTGTTGATAAAGAATATCTTTGGTCGAGGCCAGCCCTAAATATTTGACTTTTTAGTTGGGTTATCTGTTATGGTGGGTTTAGGCAGGACCGAAGAGTAGACACGGAGACGGCAGAGTAGGTGAAGGAAGGAATGGGTTTTCATTGGATGACAGCTGGTGACTTACAGGGCAGGAGGTGAATGCAGGTAGGGAGGCAAGGCGGCGCCAGTGGCAGGGCTGGGCTGTGGCGCAGGCACAGATATCCTGGGCACCGGGAAAAGGTCACAGGCAGTCTACCCTCACTCTCCCCTCTCATCACAAACATCTTCAACTCCTCACTGTCCTCTGGTCTCATCCGTTCAACACACAGAAACCGCCCTACTGAAAATGATATGACTCTGGTTTCCTCACCATCCTCACAGACCTTCTCTCCCACCATTGATGGCTCCATCGTCACCCCCTCCACCCAGGTCCGCAACCTCAGTATCATCCTCGACCCCATCCTCGCTTTCCTACCCCACGCCAACCACATCACCAAAACTGCCTATCTTTCACCTCAGGAACATTGCACGCCTCCGGCCCTCCCTGTCCTCTGCCACCACTGAAATTCTCATCCATGCCCTCATAACCTCCAGACTTGACTACTGCAACAGCATCCTCTTTGGCTTTCCCAACAAAATCCTCAATAAACTTCAGTATGTTCAGAACTCTGTCGCTCGACTGCTCACCTCCAACCGCCGCTGACCAGATGTTCCAGTTGGGTTCTTTTGTGCTAGCTATGACATAAACCTGTATTCTACTGTATCTGAATTGAAAGGTTTTTTTTATACTTTATTGCTGTTGTGCTTTTTTTACACAGAAATGTGAGTTGGACACTGGTGAATCTACTGTTGTTGGAATACAAGCCCACTTGTACTCTGGTTGCCTCTTCTTCCCCACTATGTTCTGTCATATATATGCCTTGTTGTACAACCAAATGCCCTTCAGGGAATAGAGTTTGAGGTTGAGCTGAAACCCCTAAATTATAGGAATCTTTCTCTCACACTGTCTTGCCTCTGTGGTGAACTTAAGTGCAATGAGAAGCAAGTGATGGCACTCATTGCTTCTGCATTACAGCGGGCGTATTCTGCAGCTGATGCACCATGATTTATCACTTATTTCTTCCATGACGCTTTGGCCGATGACTCTTATTCTACTCCATTTACTGCCACGACATATGTCTCACATGCAGAGAGTGGACGGTGTATCTTCTATTAATGCAGGCTCAGTGTGTATGTGTGTTTGGAATGTCATCAATAATGTCGCTCAAAGATATGATACAGTGTGGTTATAAGTGAAAGGTTATTTTTGTTGTTTTTCCCGATCCGATGTGAGGTCCTGGGACAGGGATGTCGTATGTGTACAGATTGTAAAGCCCTCTGAGGCAAATTTGTAATTTGTGATATTGGGCTGTACAAAATAAACTGAATTGAATTGAATTGAATAAGAGATGCAGCATTATGCACATGACTGGGCTTTTTCAAATCTAAAGACACATATCTATCATGGGTATGTGCCGAAGGGCATAAGCATGTGTATACAGTCCAGTTGAGTTGGTCTTTTTTCATGGTAAATGCTTTCCTCATATTGTGAGCCAACTTGCACTGACTTGAGGGTTTTTATTTAGAGCTTAATGCCAGTGAATCCTTTCATACAGAGCCAATGAGGATGTTGCATCTGTATGTAAAACGATGTCACACGGACGGGATACATGCCTTTATAAGTGAGCATAAAATATACTATACAGATATCATAGTTTTTCTGGAGGCGTCGAAGACGAAGATAGTGGAGGAAAAAAGAAAGACAACTCAAGAAAGGTTAAAAGCTAACAGGAGTTCTGACAGAAACCAACAACAGAAAGAGAATGAATGAGACAGGTGCGAGTGAAATGAAGCCAAAGTGACGTAGACGCACGAAACAGATTGAGAGTTAAACAAAAAGATAATAAGAGGAGGAAAGACTACGTGCAGTTTAAATGTGTCTGAACTCGGAGATGGCAGGAGAGTCTCTAATCCTTTCTCCCTTAGGCCTTGAATCACCTGCCATCCACAAAGTCACCGTCCATCCCACAGGAAAACACTCATTACAGGCTGCCATTACGTTTGACTGCATCTCTCTCCATAACCTTGAAACACTGTTCACTCAGCCAAAAACACTTCAATCCAGCGGGAGAGCTGGGTCAATTGAGTCAATGTCAAGTGACTCCTTTCTCCCAAAGGCACCGCAATTGACATATTTTGTGTTCGGTTTTCTTTTGGTCAGAGAGTGTAACAAGGACAAGTGTAGATATATCACATGCGAACACAAAGTGGTTGTAAATATGTCCATTGATCACAGGGAAGCTATCCGAGGGAATATAACCTCACGTGGAAATGGTGCCTGGCTGTTGATGACCATTTCATGAAGATGTCCTTTACACCTATTATGTGCTATGTCAGAATCTGTCACCAACTAGCCAAAAGACATATAAGTAGAAGACTTTCCATCTCATCCCTTCTTTGTTTCAGAGTTCACTGCAATTTTCTCACTTAAGTTGGGACATAAAACCTAGAGTTTATCAGGGCATCATTGCACCATTTTTCTTCCCCCATAAACAATGTCATACTTAAAACAGCCTCATCTTTAAAAAATGAAAAGATCCTCTCTTAGCTGCAGCAAGTTAAGAATACTGTGTACTCATGTGAAATGCATCGCACATTACAAATTATTTTTATTCTATATAGTGGGAAATTCTGTGACCACGCTGCAGTCCTGACCCCTATAATAATAAGTCTAATCTGCATTTTTCTGCTGGTTTATTTGTAATGAAAAGTATAGCAAAGATTACAGCAGGAAGGCAATGATGTCTAGGGAGAAAGATCACAGAGGAGTGGAGCTGTAGCCAATTTCATGCCTTGTATTTTTCTGTCATGCATGGCTAATTCACGGCTCAGGCCGGCGCGATGAAATACATGTACCATGATCTTCCACAGTCCCCCCTCACTTGGGCCTCGTGTGGTGGAGCCTGAGCTATCTTCATGTAGGGAGCCCTTGCAAATCCATATAACTGTTTGCTTTCATACAGTGTTAGTTCAGAGAGAGCCCAATAAAACCAAGGGGGACACAGTAGTGGCAGTTCCATTTGGGTTCGCTACTCTTGACTGGCTCTGAGATGTAAATGACTATCCACCCCCACCGTCTCATATGCATGGTCTTGCTCCATTTGTAAATTAATACCTTTGACAAAATGCACTAGTTGGAGGACAATATATTTCTAGAAAAATCCTCTTCATCATGCTATAAAAATATAACAACATTTTAAAGGAACAGCTCATCATTTTTAGAAACTCACTAATCACTTTCTTACTAAGATGAGACGAGTGATGCCACTCTCATGTCTGTACTATAAATATGTTAGAGCCAGCCGCCAGTTAGCCTAGCTTAGCATGTTTAATGTCTTAGAGGTGCTGAGCTTCAGGCGGCTTCTGTTACCTGTGGACAGAGCATGGCTTGCTTTTGCCAACGGATTCCAGTCTTTATGCTAAGCTATATGATGATTGCTGGCTCCAGCCAAAATGCACACGTTTTGGTTTTATGGGCTCTGAGCCTATGACCCGCAGTATCGACCAAGCACCTTTACTCATTCAAAAGGCAATAACCTCGGGATACTTTACTAATTTACCCAGCACCAAAAGTAATTAGTAACATTACCTGTCGTTATATTACTTTTGTTGTCAGACCAGCTCCATCAAAAATTACTTCAAACAACTCCAAAGCCACCACACTTACACATCACCTCTTCTGTGATTCAACACGTGTAGATATTTTTTAGAAAGACACATTTTGGTTGAAGGAGAAGCATGAAGTTTACTGGGATTTACGGAAAATCCTCAGTAGCTCAGGATGGTCCTTAGGAGCCCAAAGGATTGGACGCAGCACTCAAGCTCTGTCCTCTCAGTGAAGCCACAGGCTTCACACATCCTTCCAACTCTTTATGCACTGAATGTGTTGTAACTCTAACTCTGTTCATCTGTACACATGACATCTATTCATCTGTCCATCCGGGGAGAGGGATCCTCCTCTGTTGCTCTCCTGAAGGTTCCTTCCCTTTTCCTAATTGAATTGAATTGAATTGAAAGGCTAAACAAAACCTGTTTCTCAAGATGTTAAAATAAAACTACCCCGACTACCCATCTATCTATCTATCTATCTATCTATGTGGTATCTATCTGTCTATCTATTTATGTACATATATATATATATGTATATATCTATCCATCTATCTATATTTCTATTTATCTATATATGTACATATCTATCTATCTTTATTTCTATCTATCTATCTATCTATGTACATATCTATCTATATATGTACATATCTATCTATATTCATATCTATCTATCTATGTATGTATCTATCTATTTATCTATATTTCTATTTATCTATCTATGTACATATCTATCTATCAGAATCAGAATCAGAATCAGGTTTTATTGGCCAAGTAAGTTTGCACAAACAAGGAATTTGACTTGGTAAGGTGATTCTCAGTGTGCTTACACAAAATATACAACACAATACACAATACAATACAATACAAACAAACAGTGCAATGAACTAAGGAGTCTATCTATCTATGTACATATCTATCTATCTATATTCATATCTATCTATCTATATTTATATATGTCTGTCTATCTATCTATCTATATGTATTGTTTACTTCGGTCAGAGCCAGGATGGCTTTATGCTGAGCTAATAAGCTAATCGACTGAGAGCACAGACCTGCAAATATTATCAATTTTCTTATCTAACTCTCGGCAATAAAGCAAAGAGGCATATTTCAAAAAATGTTGTAATACTCTAAATTAAATGTATTTTGTATAGTCCGAAATCCCAGATCCCAAATTTTCCTCAACATCTTTGGCATATGTATTGGGCATATGGCATATGTATTTCTCAATAATTGTTCAACATAAAGGTTTTGGACTATATTACCAAGGGGTGCCAACATTATATCATTAAATACCAACTCTACAAGGTGGAACAAACCCTGAATATCCCAGCTGTGTCCCTTCTTCCTCAGGAGACGACGCCAGCTGATCTTCTACCAGGTATGTGTGGGGCACAGCTGCACTTCCTACCTCCTGTCTCCTTTACCTGTCCAAAGTAGTTAGGTCGGAGGCACCCTGTCGCACCACCCGCTACCGAAACATGTCGTCTGGTTGCTGTGGAGGATGCAGCTGTCCCTGGGTGAACCTCGCCCGCACTTATTCTGATCATGAGGTCCATTACAGAACACTGGGTACCAGTTGTGGGGAAGTTCGGTGTATAGTTGAGAGAGCATGGGGAGAGGGGATGCGTAAAATTGGGGGTGGAGCGCTTTGCATAACACCTCCATGCATAAAGATGAAAGCACAGGAGCCAACGTTGCTCCAACAAATCAATCAGACAGTAGTTTGAGGGCGCAGCTGGCCTGGCAGTTCCCAAACTGTGACGGGGAAATGTCCTACATACAGATTTGTGTTTGTTGTTTGACGTCCACGGACATACAAAGCAGGACATACAACACACTCTAAAAGGAGGTTGTATATAGAACAAGTTACGCGTTCAGAAATGTTCAGTTCTCTGTTTGCCGATTATTGTTACACCACCACCAACAAATGCACCGTGCTGCAAATAAAGTATCACAGGATTTTGAGTCCCTTTTTCTCTAAACTAATTGTAAACTCCACTGAACATTTCACGGAGTATAGGATGCTTAAACTTGCATTTCAAATCCTTTGCTCCACTTCGAGGGCTGTGTCTCAAATCTGGAGCGATACATATCTCCACTGCTGCAGACGCTGCCGCTGCTCACTATCAGCACCTTTCATCGAGCGACATGCTCTGGAGATTAGCCCTGTGCGCTGCTGCTCCCACTAGCACTGCCTGTATCCCCCTTTCCCCTTCTCAAGGTCAGCTCAGCGTCGAGGCGCTAAGCGCCATGTGCACCAAGGCATGAACGCAGCATGTAATGGGGTTTATCAGACAGCAGCTCTGCTTACTTGTTTATTTGAACACACACAGCAGGCTGAGTAATTGCGTAAAAGGCCTGTCGATTTGTGCTGAGAGCATTCTAATTAGCTCTCCTTCAACCTCTCCACAACAAGCTCTCTCCGAATGACAAAGCAATTTTGCTTTGATTAGAAAATTAATGACTTCCTCTCCAAATTGTGAGGCCAATGATGGGACTGCTGGTGCTGATGGGAGTGCACCTCCCTCCCTGGCACCATGAACGGGATGTGCCCTGCACAAGTTGGTAAAAGTCCAAAGACAGAAGCAGGAAGAGTATCTCAGCCTTCTGGTGTAAGGAGGCCCTGACTGGCCACTGCTGGCTACCTCTCTCTCACTCTCTGCTAATACTTTCTGATAAAACATACAGTCACCTACAAAGTTACAGCATCATCTCAGTATTGTAATGTCTCTTTCTCATTCAAAGGGAGAAACTTGACAGAATGAAGTGGAGCTCGTCGTGGAAAACACCTGCAAGTGACTTTTGAAAGTGTGTGTGCTTGGATTCACGTGTTCAAGACTGACGAGCCAGCTTTGAGTGGTGCTGCCATCTAGTGGTGAATATATGAACTGATGCCCACACTGCATCCGATGCCCATGACATGATTCATTCATCGTATAAGCCGGTGGGTGAATAAACACATTGCTACATCACGTACTCATCCTTTAATTTGTGAAAAAGGGCAACATGCAATTAAACATTAAGACAGCATCCCCAACCTTTACATTATCTTCAAATGTGGGTAATGTATTGCTCAGTTTAGCTATACATTTAGATAAAAAGGAAGTGTTTAACATGATTAACAACATCAGGCAGAAATCAAAGAGTATGTGATGTAAATGTGTTGATGCTGTTTGCATCATTGCATAGACTACATGGTCATAGACACTGAATCATCCATTCAGCTGCAGACCTAATCATCCATTCCAATAACCTAATTATGTCCATAAGACAAATGTAGGCATTTAAAAAAAATCAGACTGACAAAAATACTGGTACACAATGATGAAGAGTGACATTTTTACCCAACAGTGCGTCACGCAACATCCCCCCCCCCCCCCCCCCCCCCCCCCTCCCCCCTCTCCTCCTGCTCAGGACTTTCATACGTAGCTGCTCCTTTTCCTTTAGATTAAAAGCTCCACTGGCAATGCCTGCAGTTTATTTAGCCTTCATAAGCTGTGCAAGCCCTCTGCTGACCTTGTTTGGTCCAGTCTCTGTCTGAACTCCATCCCGGTGCTGGCAAAGAGGAGCACTGATCAGGAGGGACTCCACTCTGGGAGGGCCAGATAGCAAACCCCACGGCTTCAACAACACTGGGTTAAGGTCAGTGTTAAAGGTTAAAGGAGAATTTAGCAACAAATACAACCACTTTCTCTTAGTGTCTTTTGCTTCTAGCCTTTCTATTTTTTGTGCCCATATTATTTTACGACCGTGTAACCAATCCATTTATGGAAAGAGTCTGTGAATGACACACACCAATGACCAGTCAGGGATGACCTGTCTCCTGAATTGACAAATGGCGTTCTGCCCATACACAAACACACATCCGTGTAATGCAAACTGATCCCTTTGCTCAGAACAGCTGCAGAGGGAAAAGCAACAACATTCACTGTATAACCGTATTTGACAAGTAAGGAGTGAATGGCAATAGACTAATCTAAGACCGTCTCCCTGCCATCTATACCCTCAGGTGACACATAGTAAAGAAGCCATGTGAGATTGTCATATCAGGGTGCCGGGCTGCAGTGCAACAATGAATAAGCAAAGTGCCACTATAGCATTGCGTCGCTTTGTATTGTGCCTCATGCAGTAAACGTCCTCTCGAGTATCTCAATTTGTGTGTGTGTGCGTGTGTGTGTGCGTTTGTGTGTGTGTCTGTGTGAATGTGTGCATTCACCAGACTGGGAAGTGGCAGGCTGCTGACCCACTTTGAGTTGTTTTCATTTTTCATTCACTCCCCATGAACAGCCACAAGGCTCTTGCTTTCTCTCCACTTATCTCTCTTGTTTTCCCTTCTTCCCATTCTCCTCCCATTATTTACCTGGTAATAACTTTGACATGAATCATTTTCGGCAGGGAGGAGCTCAGCTTTGAGAACAAACTCCTGCTACAAGAGCCAGTGAGAGGAAGAGATACTTCATTTTGATTCACAAAGCTCAAGCAACTGATGGGTTACGAGTGCTCACTGTATCTCCATGTTTACCCTTTGAGAGATTTTTAGTATAAAACCTCAGCATCTAAGGAGGGAAGGGAACATGAGATACTGTATGCAGTAACTCTGTTGGTTTTCTTCAAATGAAGATTGTGAGACAAAGATAGAGGTAAGAGTGCAGTCAAACAAATCTTCCATGAAGGCATTGATTGGACTGCAGATTCTAGATAATGCCCTGAACTGTTGTGTGTACAAATGGAAAAATCATGAAATTATGTCAAGCTTAACTGATTTGGAAATTTATAGTTGACAATATTTTTTGGTAAAGAACCTTGAATATAACGGCTCAGTATTGTTTCAGAATGTCGGCGGTGATTCTGAAAGAAATGTGACAATTAGTAATTGCTTCAAACCTTTTCATTTTTTATATCAGGGAGGTCTGAGTCTCTGGATTTACAATATTAAAAATAAAGATATGCAATATGAATGATAGATAATACAATAAAATCTAAATATATTACCCAGCCTGAGATGAGCTTAATAAATAGGGTAATAGGGTTGTCATTACAAAGGAGCTTCACTGATTGCATGTCTTCCCCATTTTCACTATCATATTTGAAACCGTCACTTGGATACGGAAAACACCTGCGATGGTGAATGTCCACTGGCATTCTATGCTAGGCACAAGAGCCCTGTTACATTGGTGACAGTGAAGGCAGGATGTTAAAGTCTATCAAAATAGAGGAAACACCTCAAGACCCACTAACAGATAGAATAATGATCTATTAGAGGACTAAGGACGTCTGGGCCATAGAGGCTGCAGCTTGAGATGGTTCTGCATTGTAAAATAAAGTGATTACACACTGCGTGTGTGATTTTTGCTCAGTGTACAATTTAAAGTTGTGTCACACTACCTCTAACAAGGAAATAACAGTAACTGTCATTCCAGCTATTTTCAGGTATCCCTGAAGAGGCGTTTAGATTAGTTCAGGTTTAATTTGGTTTGCTAAAATTACTTGTATTCCATCTTTTTGTCCTTCAGAGAATTGCCTGCAAGTGCAACATGATATTACTTAGCTTCTCTCTATTTCCCATATTGATTCAAAAGTGTGAACACAGCATTTACTGGTTCAGAAAATGGTCTGTGTTCTTGTGCATTTGATGCTTCAACACATGATTCAGTCAACCAGAAGTAAGCAAACAAATGTCATAATGTAGGCTGAGGTTGGACATCACAGACACCTTTGAATAAGAAATGAAAACATCTGAAGGCTAAACCCTGTAACAAGCTTTCCCTGCTCTACTTGTTGCTGTATACAGTAAATGAAGATCACAGCTTTACGAGGACCGGCCTAATAGGTTTCCAGCGTGATGTTCTGTGATAAGGAATCGGTTGCACCTGCTCAATTGTAACTTCATGCAACGTACTTATTTCTAAATTAAAGTGGGTTCAACCAAACAAACATACACACAACATAAGTCTTCGATGAAGATTATGTGTTTCTTAATATTTACATCCAACTGCCAGGTGTAACTGTTGCATAACTCATAGACTGTAAGAAGTGGAAGTAGTCACTATGATGTCACCCATTGGTTTGTGCACTATGGCTAAGCATTTTGACCATTGCCATCTTGTTTTTTTGCAACCAAAAGTGATACAAGAGGGAAAAACTAAGTACAACCGAACGTTGAATAAAACATTTGAAGGCGATCAAAATGTTACAATCAACTTTAATAAAGTGACAACACACTGTTGAAGAGTAAAAGTTGGACGAAAGACGAAAACACGGACAACTCCCAGACCAGACAACTGCATGGCAATGACCTGTCAATCACCTTGTAGCCCCGCCCAAAAGCAAACCCTACGTTATGATTATTTTGACTCCAAATGGACCATTAATTACAATGTTTACTGAGGGAATAAATCAAGAGACAAGTAGAGTAATTTTCTCATAGACTTCTATACAATCAGACTTATTTTTGCCACCAGAGGAGTCGCCCCCTGCTGGCCAGCAGAAAGAATACAAGTTTAAGGCAGGGCTTTAAAAGACTTGCCTTTTCTGAACTGGAGGTTGCTGCCTGGGCTAATTGAACCAAAAATGTCAGCCAGCATAATGGGATGTTTCCCCATCACACAAATCATAACTCAGAATCGTTCCACATATATGCAGATGAAAATACAGTAGGCAAAGTAATACCTACATTTGTAAAGGATTAGCAGTCAATTTAAATAGCATCCGTTTTAAAACTGTAGTATAGATAAAGCTTGTGATGCTGCAGTGACTTCCTGTTTACTTAGTTTACTTTTGATTGCATGACACCACGGATGTTTCCTACAAATCGATTTACACATACTCAAGTTTTAATGGTGTATCCAGATTTATAAAATTATTTAGATGTTCTAAAGAACTCAGAGAAGGACTTTACCTAAAAAAACTCCAGAAGAGATTTAAGAATATCTGATGCAACCCGGTCCTAGCTTGTGATCATGAGTGTCAAGCCGTAACAATCACTAAATGATGATTGCTTGTGTGTCAGTTCAGTTTGCGCTCCACCGGTTGGATCTGTCTTTGCCCTTGACCCTTTGTGCACTCACTGGAGATGGAGCGTACAATGTCAATGAGGTACCGCAGAGCAAGTGTTGTTTTCCTCTGCCCCACTGACTTCTATTGCTGGGAGCATTTACATAGCTAGCGCGCCCTGCCACCTCCATGTTGGATCGCATCAAAGCCCTCTGCCACAAGCACGTGGACGCCCCCTCCGATTGGTAGTGTGCCTAAGACGTTACCTTGTTTTCATGGTCTGACCTTAAGCTGATCAGTGTATATTCCACTAAACTGCTCCTTAGTCAAAAGAGAATTAGCCTTGGCCTTAGCCTCTGTCTTTGATTTGTAAGTCCCACTCCGGACACTTTTCTCATATATTTAATCCAAAAGATCGCTTTGGGTATTTATATAAATTAATCAATATAATAAGACCATTATTTTAAGTTTTCCAAATAACTGAATCAAAACGTCTCCCATCATCATCAAGCTAACACTCGAAAATCATGAGCGCTGTTTCCAAGCCCCCTCAAGGGTGATTTCAGTTGAGTGGTGAAACGACACCCGCTCCATCGGTCACCCTGCAGCAAGTGAGCGGCAGGCAGAACGGTATGGAGCTCCTCAATGCCAAATGCTCCCAGATGATTGGGTTTATTAAAAGATTTCTTGTCCCGTGCCACTGCCCAGTGATTGATCTCCTTTGACGTGTCCTTTTACCCTGTGTCACATTAATAAACGACGTCTCTGCTGAGAGACTGACAGACTGACCCTCTTCCTCCTCCTCTTCCTCCTCTGAAAAACATGAGGAAGCGAAAGGAAGAAAGATAGGCAGAGAACAGAGAAAGAGGAGATAGTGAGATGGAAAAGATGCAGACAAACAGATAAAAGCATTAGCAGTGAATGCAAGAAAGAAGGAGAGAACGTGAGTGAGTCAGAAACCGCAAAAGGCAAAGTATAGAAAGACCAACAAGTACCACTCATTGGCAGCAGGGATGTAACTTGTATTGCTCATGATAATGGCAGAAGAGTCAAGATATTCATCACATTTATCACAACAGCAGGGGCCTGTTATAGTAACATTACATAATTCTCCCATTCCATAGCAAAACCCATTTTGCAAGCGTTAATGTTCTCCCTGTTTAGTAGCCTCAAGTGAAACATATAGTATGGCTTTATGGCAACTGAGACTGGAACAGCTTGAGGGTTTCCTTCAAGCCGTTTTACACAGGATAATGTTGGCTGCCTTTCACGCTTATGCTTCTGCATTGCACTGTACGTAGAACCAGGTGGAATCAGTTAACCACCCGGAAAAATCCAACCACTCATAACCACTGTATGAGTAACCCTGGTGTGAGAGACTGGAATCAAACAAGTGCTTTTTAGTCACACTAAGAATAGCCTAGGCCGTGGTCCATTATCAATGCCCTTGCTTTAAAAACTCAAATCTACAGTGAGAAAGAACTTTGAGCGATATCATAGTAAACCTTAGACGAGCAGTACGGAGGAAAAAACTAATTGCTACAATGTCTTGATATCTGAAATGTGGACATGTTAAGTATTTAAAAGTAAAGCAACTTGCTAGAAACAAGCAAAAAATACTGTTCAGAGGTGAATTGTCTCTGACACTCATTCTCACATTTTCCATTTTCTTTTAAAAAAACAACACAATTTGATAGAAAAACCGTGGCTCTTGCTAGCTAACAGGACCAGTGAGAAATGGCAGCCAGTTGCAGTAACAATGCTGGATTGAGACTGCACAAAGTTAGCTCATGACAGTACCGAGAAATCGAGTGTGTGATTTCTAAAAACGTAAATGAACAACATAAGTTCAAAGCGCAGAAGCCCCTAGCACAAAAGTACAATCTGCATAGAAAAAGAAGTGTTAGCATAAACCGTGTTTGTGAACAGAAGCTCTGTCATTGTGACTACTCTATTACTAATGTCAGCATTTATGAGATTCTTCCACTTTACCATACACTGATACATTACACACCATATGCTAGATGTGTTAGGTTTCATCCAAAATACACATATTAGATGACTGCAATCTAACAATTCTCCAAAAGAAACCATGTAAATAAAAGATTTAGTCAGAATTATTAGTATATTTGCCATTGGTAATGAAAAATGTTTGTTTAGGGGTATTGCCTAATTTCATTGGTCTACTTGTGCTCATGCAAATTTATTCTGATACTGATATGAATCTGTATGTAATGATTCCTACAGGATACTTGTGTGTAAGCTGCTCACAACACGGGTCTGTATTACATTGCTTATTGATGATAGTAATAAGATGTAAAAATACTGTCACTTTTCAAATTGCTTTACTTTGAATAAATTACAAAGGTTTTCTACCCGTGTCTGTTGCCCTTTGGCATCATGGTAACAAGGATTTCAGGCAAGCTCTTTCCCATAGAAATGTCAGTCATTTGTAAACTATTTAGTACTAATCCTTATTATTTCACCTTCCTTGTTTAATGACATTTAATTGACTCAGTGTAGGCTGCAAAGAGACACGAAAAGCAAAATGAAGTTCTTTATGAGAGAAACCATGAGATCTGCTGGTTATGTGACCTCAGTATTTGTCCCCAAATGCATGTTTCAAAGCTTGTCAAAGCACAACAAGTGTCAAGCTATATAGTAATTTAAAATGGTCAACACATGTAGTTTTAAGAAACAGATCAAGGTCAGGTTATGGGTTTCATTAAACAACTTGTATTGAACACTGGCATGCTCCTGAACAAACATTTTAAATTATGAACTGGTGGTGGATTAAGATATTTTAGAAGTACCACGATGAAAAAATAAAAAAGTTCCACATTGGAAGTAGGAACAACAAAAGCAACAACACACACATCCATAAATGTATTAATGTCCAAGGCCCCTCAAAGTCTCTATGACCTCCGACAGGCCGCCCACAGCAACAGTTATGTCCTAGCTCATTGGAGTCCTGCATTTAGAAGAAATAAAATAAAAAATCCCCAAAACGACAAATAACTTAAACAGTAACATCTTATAGAACATGGTGAAGCAATGTCTACTGTATTCTCTCCCACTTAAATTGAAAGTGAAAACCAAATAGAAAATCATGCCAAAAAGATAAATATCTTTCTAGAATAGCCTACATAATCAACCATAGACACGTTTGCCTGTGCTATTCTTTCTATCGAAGCACTGCGCATGCCCAGCTCATTGCTAAGGAAGAAAGGGGGAAATGTCTCTGACAAGGTGAGTACCGCGACCAGGCCTTCTGAGTTTTTTATTTCATACAATTGCATCAAATGTCGTTTCCACTTAACTTTATGTGATGAGTATGTTGCCGTTAATATTTTACATTAATGTTTTTGGTTTTGTCTGCTATCGTTTCCTTGTTTTTACCGAAGCTAATGGCATCAGCTAATGCTAGCTAGCTAAGATTGTATGTCGTAAGCTAGCTAGCATTAGCTTCACAGCACGCAGCCAGAATCAACAACACGGGTTTATCTAGTGATGTGATGCTACACGCTTCAGTGTGGTTAATGGAGACCGTAACAATGTATTGTCCGACTGTTCGTTACTCAGTTGAATTTCTGTTTTAACGCCTAAAGTAAGTATAACGTTACCCGGTGCCACTATTGGCTTACGAACGCTGGGGTTTAACTTAACAGCAGCTAAGATAACGTTACTGTACAAATAATCGAACAAACAGGTCTTAATGTGTGTTCAGTTTTCTACCGGCGCCGACCCAGCTGTCTCAGGACCAGCTGGAGGCAGAGGAGAAGCTCCGGGCCCAGAAGTCCTACTCTAACGCCCTGGTTTCGTCCCGCAAGGAGCCCCCTCAGTATGAAAACAGAAAAGGCTGGGTGCCTCGCTCACTTGAGGTAAATCAGTTTTAAGTGTTTTCTCAGTACTCATTAATTTGTTCAGAGTTTTGTTTGGTGGTTGGGGTTATTGTGTGGGGGCCCCACACCTGGATGGTAAACTAAATGTAGAGGAGCATCTGTCAGAGCTATGCAATACCTAAGTCCATTGTCTAAGTTCGACTGTAAATGTTTTGTTTCTGTAGGACTTCGGAGATGGAGGAGCTTTCCCGGAGATCCACGTTGCCCAGTTTCCTCTGGAGATGGGTAGGAAGAAGAAGACATCCAATGCCCTGGCAGTACAGGTTGATGCAGAAGGAAAGATCAAATATGACGCCATCGCCAGACAAGGACAGGGCAAGGATAAGGTATACAGGCAAATGAAAAATGTATCAAGGATTCAAGAATCCATTTATTGTCTTATTTTATCCATCTTGTTTTACTGTTAGCTATGTGGATAATCATAGGCGGGGATCGTCTTAATGTCAGCTGCATTTAATCCAACCCCACACTTCTTTCATTCCAAAGTTGATTAATGTATTCTGTTATATGCCATTAGTGCTCCAGTAATGATAACAAAGATCAAAGTTGACAAATAATGTAGCAAAATGTTTGGGAGCCACCGACTGCAGCATGTACATGCGCCGTCGTTGCCATAGCATGTCCATGCTTAACTTGAAAAATATCACACATAGATTAAACTTCATGTCTGGTCTAATACTGCCTGAAGATGGTAGTTTAGGTCATTGAGTGGACACACATTAAAATAAGCTCTGTAGCAAACACAAGTTTATGATATTTGCATGTTTAGTTAAGCAGGTTTTTGGAAGTGAAAATGCAATCAGCAGAAGCAAAAAATCTGCTTTTGGCTATAAACGAACTACACCACGGTCACATTAGTGCGAGTATCAACTAGTGATGTGATGCCACATAACAAGGCTATAAAGGCAGACTAGTCGGCATTGGGACTTTTTGCGTCTCATTTAGCCACTTATTGGCAACTAAGCTTCAAAATTCACGAGTGGGAAATTTATTAATTTAAATGTCAAATGTATCTCTTCAGCTTGTTTAACACACAGACCTTTCTTCAGGCATATAACCAAACCCCCATCCAAAAAACTCATTGATAAAACGAGGGACTTATTCGTGTAGCACTCAATGCCAGTGTTTCATTCTTATTGCTATTAATCACCTACATTAACTATAACTTGATACAACATTTTGTCATTCACAGAATACACACGTACTCTGTACCATGATGCACATTGTCAAAACAATCCATTGCCATGGTTCATGTCAATTTCAGATGTGTTTCACCAACAATCTTAGTTTGCTTCATGAGTTAATCTAGTAATTTCCCATCTTTCATTGTTGCAGGTGATCTTCAGTAAGTACACTGACCTTCTACCAAAAGAAGTTCTTAATGATGACACTCCAGAACTACAGAAGCCGGATGAGGAGGCTGTAAAAGAGGTAAGCCATGCATTGTGTATTTATGAAAAACTGAGTTACAAGCAGGTTAACATCAGATCAAGTTCTTCATGGGACTATAACCTTGAATACTCAAAGATCATATTATATATTATTTACATTATTTACCAGGGGAGAGTAGTCAGTATTAATGTTATCCATTGCACTGCAAAGATGAAGCAGATGTTACTGTGTACTAAATATAAAAAATAGTAACATTTAATCAGAAATGACCTGCTTTTGACAATCTTTGATTGAGTTACTTTACCGAGTTAAAATGAGGTAACTCTGATAATCAGTCTAAATGTGGTCGTCATTGTGTGTTCTGTGCAGCTGACGGAGAAGACCCGCAGTGCCCTGGACAAGCAGGTGTCTCAAAAGATTGCTGCTGCCATGCCTGTAAGAGCTGCAGACAAACAAGCTCCTGCCCAGTACATCAGGTATGTATTGAATCAGGGCTGCACATCAAGTACATGCAATCTTTTACTTGCCAGATAGCCAAACATACTTGACAAATAATTAAAATGTAGGCCCTTTTGAAAATAGATCAAATTAACATGGCGTTTGAAAACTTGACAAAATAAAGTCAACAATTATGAATTGTATCCTTTTACTTTGTTGTTGTGTATGTTTATTGCTAATTTGCATAGAAACAATCGATTCAAATTATAAGTGGGGCCTTGTGGGGCGACTATGGGTCAGTGGTTAGCATGCCCGTCTTTCAATCAAGGGGTTGGCAGTTCAATCCCCGCCCTAGTCGATGTGTCCTTGAGCAAGACACTTAACCCTGCATCGCTCCCTGTAGCTGTGTCTACGGTGTATAATGTAAAGTGTCTTTGAGTATCTAGAAAAGCACTATATAAATTAAATGGATTATTATTATTATAAAGAAATTAATGATTGAAAAAGCAAGTGTTAGTTAAGAAGTTAAACAAGTCATATTTCCATCTTGAATATCTTATTTTTCTATGAAAACATCTATCAAACCACTATATTTATTGTATTTAGTTTCTCACCATAAACTACATTTTACATGATGTCATTTGAACACATCATGTTAACATAGTAATTTACCTTTGCCCAAGACTGATTTGTATTGCACACTATGCTGTCGGCTGAAGAGCCGGCCACTCATTGGTATAAGTATCATGATGGGATAACAGGCCTACATTTCTGATTTAAGTTGGTTGTTCCACATGTTGCTATGCTGTTACCTCTGTTATTTAGCCAAACAGGTCTGTGCTGCTAACGTTAACTCCTCTTGGAAATGTATTTGTACAGATTTGTAGGATTTGTGCTTTGTAGCCATGCTACACTGACATCATGTAGGAATAAAGGTAATGATGAGGCAGACTCCGGTTAAGACACTCAATGTTATGAAACACGTGTCCTGTATTTGTTTATATGTGTAAAGTTAAATGTTCTATGTATTGTGACATATTTCTTACTCCTTGTCTCTCCCCAAGATACACCCCGTCCCAGCAGGGAGTGGCTTTTAACTCTGGGGCAAAACAGAGGGTGATCCGCATGGTGGAAATGCAGAAAGATCCAATGGAACCACCACGATTCAAGTAAGTAAACATGTGTCCAACACAGTAACTTGAAGATTTTGATTATACAGGGTAGTTGATTAGGGCTGTAACGATTTGTTTGTCCTGAACCTTCAAGGTACGATGCAAGCCAATTATGCTGTATGTAGAATGATTCAATTCAGTTTATTTTATACAGCCCAATATCACAAATTACAAATTATCCTCAGAGGGCTTTACAGTCTGTACACATACGACATCCCTGTCCCAGGACCTCACATCGAATCAGGAAAAAAATAGAAAAAAACCTTTTGCAGGGAAAAAAAGGAAGAAACTTTCAGGAGAGCAACAGAGGAGGATCCCTCTCCCCAGATGGACAGAAGCAATTTATTACAACACATTCAATGATGCATGTAATGTGGAACCCAAGTTGAGTTCCACATTACACACTTGAGTTCCATCTGGAAACCTTTAGCTGTACGCCATTAGCAGCATATGCTAAGGTTGGCAGAAAAAGTTGATTGACGTGCGTCTCGCAAAGGTGAGCACAAATGAAATGGCTGAGCTGGAAGACCCACCTGCAGGTTCCTGTTGCTCTGCCCTTGTTGGGGTTGTGAATAGAAATGCATTAAACACGCATTCAACAACTTGCACCCAGATGTGCTGATAACTTGGCTGATCAATGTGCGAGTGCTTGGAATGTTGACATTTAGCCACGCCTGAACTAATTGAAACGCCCCGAATGGAAATTGTATGCATGTAATCATTTGTTATACTTTGGATTTTGGCGTTTTCAATTTCATAGCATAAGAGATGCATTTCACATTTATAGCCTATTCTGACCTGTTGGGAAAGTGTTTGTTCAGTAGGTTCCTTATTGAAAATATGACAAAAGTTTACCAAAGTTTCTCATGGGACAAATGCTACTTCAGTACCCAGCAAGAGGATTTTCTCTTTGACAATTACAAAATAAATGAAAAGAAACTTATCTTTTATGTTTTATTGTTCCTGCAGTGAACCCTTATTCCTAAACTGTGACTTCTGTGTTCCGTTACAACCGCAGTATTTAATGAAATTAGTCTCACTCACTTTTTGGGGCTGTTGTGGACACGCTTATCCACCATTTTAATTCATAATGTCAATATTACTTCATGATACGTTGATGTTTTGTGTGAAGAATGCCCATTTGAAGTTTTTAATGTTGTTTGTTTATCCATTGGAATATAGCTTAGTAATAGCCCAAGGAAATCTAAGTGAGAATTCAGTACTAACAAGTCTGATTGGATTCAAAAGATATTGGACAGCTCAAGTTTTTCTTTTGAACAAACATGTTAAATGAAACTTGACGACACGTCATTTGTTGTAAATGATACTTTTGACTGTCAGTCTGACAAATGCTAAAGAAATATGGCAATTGTATGTTTCAGGATCAACAAGAAGATTCCTCGAGGACCTCCTTCTCCCCCCGCCCCTGTCATGCATTCTCCAAGCAGAAAGGTACAGTTGGCTGAAATTTTAGAAACATTGTGCTTCTCAGTGCCTTTCAGTGATATTGAAAAATGTAAATGAATTTGCTTGAATATTCCAAAAGCTGTTGTGTGTGACAGTTGTTCTCCCTTTGTTGTAGATGACAGTTAAGGAGCAGCAGGAATGGAAGATTCCTCCATGCATCTCCAATTGGAAAAACGCCAAGGTAATGTGACACCAGAATGAGTTTGGACTTGATTTAAATGTCAAACGCATTGTGAGTAGGTCATGCAGGTATTTGATATTGTTTTCCAGGATCATTGATTGTTTAGTGTTTGTTACATTGTATACATGTTTTTTAGGGCTTGTGATCTTGACATGGTAATTCCAGTGTCATTGCCCTGCTTCTCTGCTTATTTGTTCCTTTTCATGTGCTCCATATCTTTCAGGGCTACACCATTCCTCTTGACAAACGTCTGGCTGCTGATGGGAGGGGGCTGCAAACCGTTCACATCAATGAAAACTTTGCCAAGCTGGCTGAGGCCCTCTACATTGCCGATAGAAAGGTACTCCACCATTGTCCCCGATTTTTTAAAATGTGCTTCAGAATGTTTGCTGTGCTTGCAATGTATTACCTTTTTACCCATATTTAAATTGCATATTAAAATGCTGATTGTTTCCATAGGCCAGAGAGGCAGTGGAGATGAGAGCCCAGGTAGAAAAGAAGATGGCCCAGAAGGAAAAGGAAAAGAAGGAGGAGAAACTGAGGGAATTGGCCCAAATGGCCAGAGACCGCAGGGCAGGGATCAAAAGCCATGGGGACAAAGGTGAGTCCTCAAAACAATGAACAGTTGTCATGTCCGTTTGTCTTTTTCTGTTTTTTGAAGCACGTGTGACTATTCTGTGTGGTTTTCTGAGTGAGTGGGGCAGACTGTTGCCAATGCGTTTGCCAAGTTCCAAATCTGTAACAAGAGTGTCATGGTGACAACATTTTTCACCCTGCCAGTGTGGACAGGACTAGTAAACTGTGAAATGTTTCTGCTTCCCTGCTGATAATTCACATGTATTTTGAGAAGAGAAATCAGTGTTTCATGTCCTGTTTTAGTGCATGCTTTTTGAATGACTGTGGATAAATCATATCTCATTGAATCAGATTGCAAAGTCTGTGTTTACAATTTAAAATCTGTCAGCTGTGGGTGTTTTATTTGCAAGTTTACTGACAACTGCTAAGTTTCTCTTCACCTCATGGTCCCTCTCCTGCTGTGTATCAATCCCCTGCCTCGTATTTCTTCCATTCCTATACCATCTATTTCTTCCACCATCCCCAATCGCCTTCAATCTGTCTTCTCACCTATCTTGTCATTTCTCTGCCTCTTTCTTTTCACCTCTGCTTTGCAGGCACAATTTCACATCATCTTTCCTCGTGTGGTTTTATTGTTAAAAAAATCCTCATTGTTTCTTTGCAATTCCCTCCCCCCAAATCTCACACGTCAGGTGGCGAGGACAGCGAGGTCAGGGAGCGTGACGAGATCCGCCACGACAGAAGGAAAGAGAGACAGCACGACAGGAACATTTCCAGGGCTGCTCCTGATAAGAGGTGCTGGACGTGTGTGTGTCTTGTCCTAGACTACATTTTATTTGCTGTGTGTCCTTATTATATTTTATTTGCCGTTGGAACGGAATATTATTAATGCAACTACGTTGACAGTTTCTATTTTCCTGTCTTTAAGTCATCATTTTCTGTGTCAGTAGTTTTTGCCTTGACTGAGCTACATTTCCGACCTTGTTCTCCGTCCCAGGTCGAAGCTGCAGAGAGACCAGGACCGGGACATTAGCGAGCTCATCGCTCTGGGCGTTCCCAACCCTCGCTCTGCCGGTGAGGCCCAGTACGACCAGCGGCTCTTCAATCAGAGCAAGGTGAGAAATATACTATCCATCAATATAGTCTGCAATGATTTGTTTTTACTGGACACGCATCTGATCATGTACAAGAGAAAAGGCCACGCTCTGCAACATGAAGGAAACCGTTGCAACAATAGAGTTATGGCCCTGTCGGTTCCAGCGTAATGAAAACCAAAAGTTTGACTGGAGTGGCAGTGGTTTGTGTTTTGCTGGCTTGGGGGTGGTATTGATATCCTCAGTCACAGGACAAACTTGATGGATGATGGTGTTTTCACAATATTTAAGTGGGTAATTTGATAACAAAAGACGAGAAGACACGGATCATAATGTTCTTGGGTTCAAAAAGGGGAAACCGGTCTGAATCTTGATGTGCACTTGCGTCTCTTTTCTAAAAGCCCCTCTTCCCCTCTCCCAGGGTATGGATAGTGGTTTTGCCGGTGGCGAGGATGAGACCTACAACGTGTACGACCAGCCGTTCCGCGGCAGCAGAGACATGGCTTCTAACATCTACCGGCCCAGCAAGAATATAGACAAGGACGCCTACACGGATGACTTTGACACACTAATGCACAACAACAGGTAATTTTCAGTAGATTTGAGTTTAATATTTACATGATTAGAATCAGAATCAAAGATACTTTAACATGTGTTACTTTACAGTTGGAATAGTATAAATAAGAATATGAGTACAGTATAAAAGTAGTAATTATAGATGAGATAGTTTCTGATTCTCAACCAGCCAGGAGAAAACAAATGTAACGCTGTTGATCAGAGAGACAACTGAAGGTTGATTCAGGAATACGCAATACGTTTGTGCTCACAGCGTAGTTTGTGTTTCGAAACCTTGTGCATACCTGCATATTAATGGGGTAGATGTGAAACTCTAAAACTATACTTTCAGATTGAATGTTAATATAATAAGTGTAATGTGTATTGAAGCACATCCAAAGGTTAATAACTCAACAGCGATATAAAGTTCCTGTAACACAACTTTTCTTATATAATGGATAATCTGAATAGTTTGAACAAGCCTGCTGAAGTTTGAACCGTAAGTATAATTGTACAACATAACAATAAAGGCCTGAAGGTAATTCTGCATTCATTTGAAGCACGAGGTGAGCAGGCACATGATGTCCGAGCAGGGGCTCTTGTCCTCGGGGCAGCAGTGCCACACTCTGCTAGCTGAGCATGGCCCGGCCCGTATGTTTGGTCACCCGCGTGTGGGTGCCCTCTAGGAATGTTTGGCTGGCTGCACGGCTGCAAAACATAGAACCTCTTTGACTTAAGCAAATTCCCTGAGACCTACAAACATATGTTCCATGGAAAAATCCTATATTTCTTCTCATAGACAATTTGATTGAACAAGAAGCAACTTGCGAGCAATTAGCTTGTGCATTCAAGACTGTGTCCTCCTGCTTTGAGGACAAATAAAGGACAAGAAAACAAGCAACAGCAACCACTAAGATTGTCAATGAGCACAGTTTAATGGCAACTCGGTGAGAGAAACTTTAATTAGTTGCACCCTGTAATAATCTTTTCCTTTTCACTGTCAGGTTCGTTCCAGACAAAGAGTTCTCAGGTGCCGACCACGGGCAGAGGCGGGAAGGGCCAGTCCAGTTTGAGGAGGATCCCTTCGGTCTGGACAAGTTCTTGGAGGAGGCCAAGCAGCACGGCGGCTCCAAGAGGCCGTCCACCAGCAGCCGCTCAAAGGACGACTACCACGACAAGAAACGCAGGAAGGAGTGAGCGTCCATGGATGGCTGCTCACATGTTGGAGGACGGGGAGGCGGTCTGCTCCCTCTCAAAGGCTGAGAGGTGTTTTAATATCTCTGTCGGATTTGAGAGAAGGCAATAGATTTACGCTTAATATGACATGATTAAACACATTACATAATGTGCAAGTGGAGCTAAAGTGATAGCTGCTCTGTGTAAGATCAGCCTCTGCATCTGAAAACGTCTCTCTGTCCAGCAAAGTCATTTCAGACATGGTCCGGGATATGTTGACCCTGGAAATGTGTAGATTTTAGTTTTAATCTTTTTTTTACTTCTTTTTTTTTTTTAACCAATGCAGAGTAAAAACAGGACCTGTTCATATTCATGTGTTTTTTTTCCTTTCTCATTTATCCCCCACCTTCTCTCCACCCTTTGAGGGTTTGTCTACTCTGTTGTGTTTAACCCTCCGGTGTATTTGTGAGCCCAGTTAAAGCTGGTATTGGAGGGAAGATATGTACAGCAGTATAAAGGTATCTGTAAGATTTGAAGCAAACCAGCTTTATAATTCTTGTATATTACTGCCAATGGAATAAATTTCATACAATGTACAATTCCCCCTCCCCCTCTGTGTTTCTTATTAATAATTAAACAATTGTGTATGGTATTTGGAAATAACACTTTAGGTTTTCTCATTTTATTCAGTTCAGAGTTAGTTAGTTGTGTACTTAAAGTTTTCTCGCAGTAGATTTCCCTTATTTTAATCACTTACTGAATAATTCATCCCATTTACATAGATGATTAAATGCCTAAAATGTATTTAGAGAAGCCATCTATTACAAAGTGTGACATTTTACCATAAATGGGCACTGCGATTATTAGAACAAAACTGGTTCCATTAATTATGATTCATGCAGTCTGACAGTTATATTTTCCCCGGCTGCGGAAAATAATCAATAGGGCATTACACAGCTCAGCAAACTCCCAAATCTCTGCACATTGCCAACGTTCACTCCTGCCTGAATATGGCTCAGACAGTTGTTGTATACACATGACTTATGTTTTCTTCAATTGCCAGTGTTCTGGCTTCCATTTTTGCAAGTGTTGTGGAATTGCATGTTATGTTTTATTGCTGGCATCAGAAATGATAGCCTTAGAACTGAGAAATAACACTGATAACCAGAACGACTCCAAGCCAAATTAAATAAAATTGTATTTGAATATCTAAAAAACATTACTTGGCTGATTGTCTGGATGTACTGAAGTTGGTTATGTTTAATACCAATAAATCCTGCTTGTTTGAAAAATCTCAATGGGATTTCAATGGAGGATAAAGTGGCAATCGACTACATTTATATCCTACTAAACATTGTATGACTAGAGGCCTTGAAATATTTATGTATTTGATGAAATTCTTTCAATAATATGTAAAAATGGCCACTGTCTGGGTCTCATCTCTTACTTAATTTTAATCTGAACATTGCCCCGTGTGGAGAGGAGCTGACACACTCTAAAGTCATCCAGTCCCAGACCATTATATTACATTACATTACAATCATACACTGTAGAACAGCTACAGGGAACAATTCAGGGTTACATGTCTTGCTCAAGGACACATCGACTAGGGCGGGGATTGAACCACCAACCCCTTGAATGAAAGACGGAGCTGCTAACCACTGACCCACAGCAGGGGGCCAACACAAGCATGAGTCCGTGTGGGAAAGGGGCTCTGAAGTCATTTAACATAGTCCTTTATCTTTCTGCGTGGACATATCTTTAAAAAAAAATGTATCTATATTTATCTGCTTTGTAACGATGATGAGAAAGGGGAATGTGATCCAGCCTGTATGTCCTTCCCCTGTGCAGGAATACCGTCTGAATAAACAGATGGAAAGTCGCCCTGCTGAAACATGATTTAAGGACAGCAGTATGAAGCCAAATACAGAGCAATAGTTTTGTTTGGAAAAAACATTTGAACCTGAAAATTCAAGTTTTGGTCTTGAACATTGGAAAATTCAACAATGTATTCGAAATAAAAATAAGTATATCAAAAGTGTTGAAAAAAGATTTGAACCCGAAAAAATTGAACCTGAAAGTGCTACCGAAAAAAAAGGAAAAAATATATTTTATTCGGAAAAAAAGCAGAACTGAATCTAAATTATATTTAAACAAACAACACTTCATACACTTATTTTTATACATACATTGAATACATTGTTGAATTTTTCAATGTTCAAGTCCAAAACTTGAATTTTCAGGTTTCAAATGAACCAAACTATTGGCCTGGATTTGTCTCCATACAGCTGGGCTGTATTGTGAGTGGCAGGGTAAAGAAATTCATCTGACATGTGAAAGCGTAACTGACTCATGAGGAGTGGGAGGCACCTGGATAAAGTCCTTATGATTCGCAAAAAGATACAAAATATAGAAGTCAACAATGAATTGAATTTCTTTACATCCAGCTTGGTTCCTATCTCACCACACCAGGCGCGATGTGCTCCCCTCAGCCTGTAGTGTTGAGGACAGCTTGATAGGTGACCAGGGTCTCCTCTCAGCTGTTGTCTGCCTTTATGAAGGTGCACAGAGGAAGATGAATGATATTCTTGAAGGTAAGAGGAAATTGGTTCCTTGGCATTGCTTTTGTGTGCTGTTGGATGTAAACGCTGAGCATATTGTGTTGGGCTACAATGGAATCCTCAGGTCGCAGACAGAGGCCATGATGGATAGCTTTTTGTCTTGGCTCCACAATGAAACAAACCCAGAAGTAATAAACAGTATTGAGTTATTGTGCTGACTTGATGAGTATAGCTTGGTTTGTTTTGTGATGCCATTTGTGATTGTTCTGCCTTCAGTGTTGGCAAAGCATTACGTTTGGTGATACATGTCCCCACTGCTGCAGTTGACCTGTCGAAGGCGGTGGCCAGAGAGAGATCTCATCTCCCATCCTTGAGATTTGCTCTTTTCTGCCAGTATTAAAGGCTAAAAAAGCACATGGAAAACAATGGTTCTCCTCTCTGCCAGTGACTTTATTCTTCATTTGAGTCATTTTAGAGTAAAAAAACTGAACCTAAAGGGTAAGCCTATATGCTGAAATGTTAAGGCACAGCTAACCCCATGCCCAATAGTCACAGCAGCTGTAAACATGTTGGAGAATATGTCAGCTAAAGAGCCAAATAGTAGAGACAACAGCCGAGCAAAAAAGGAGAGTGATTATCAGACATTCTTCAGGAGACAAAACAAGATAATTGATGAATGCTGGCGTTGCGCCATGTCATCAAGATACAGGCAGCTGTTTGCTAATATGTACTCCATATATATATATATATCTCCATACTGCATATTACAATCTGCCGATTCCCTCGGCATAACTTTGCAGTTATTATACATGCAACCGTCACTCTCACTCATATTGTGAACGCATACAGTGTACAAAACCACCGAGTCTGTAAATGGAATCTGTCAAACTGACATTCCCCATTAGCAGCACACACCTGAGCAACCTGTCTCTCCTCTGTCACTCACTCACTTTCTTATCATTAGTTCCTCTTCTGCCCATATTAGGGTCTGAATTCACTCCTCATTATAGCTGCTAGAGTGGGACAGTGTCTGCTCACTGGAAATGGTCTGCCTGTCACTCTGTCCGTCCTGTCTGCCTTACGTGAGTCGTGGAGAGCAGATTCTGTCCTCTCGTCGAGGCTCCCTCTGGATAATTTATTATGTTACAGACTTAGACAGGCGTAGATATCTCTAATGGCCGTGTCAGTCAGAGAGCAGCCTACCTGCTGCACACTTACAGCAGGGCCCTCTCAACCGTGGTGGGAGTGCACATGTACCGCTCAGGGATTGGCTGATTTGTGTCAGGAATTGATTGACACCTAAGCCAATGTCTTCATCTGAGGAAAGAGCTGGCCTAAACGGACTGTGGTTGGAATGGAACCCTGGTGGTGGACTTGTATATGTTGCTCATATGTTGATGATGCAAGAAAGTAGCATCTAGTCTTTCTCCTGTACTGCACTTGTTGGCTGCTTTCCATGACTTCCTCTCTGGCCTTATAGGCTGCCGAGGAGGAGAGATTGATCCTCCATCAAAGCAGGGAAACTGCAACAGAGAGCAGAAATATATCTTCCATGAATATGAAATCATCTGTCATTTGAATGATACTGTGAGAACATCAGCAGTGACACCTTGTCAGTGGAGACACAGTAATTACAATGTCTTTCGCAGTAGGTGTGCACGTGTGCAGAGCGTTGCGTGCTTCGGCTAGATAGCAACACAAGATTCAGGCCTTGAGCTGCTGGGCTTGCTAAGCTAAAACATAGTGAATATAAATGACTGCTGATGTTGTTTTTTGTCTGCTTGATGTATGCAATTGTTGATAACTCTGTTTGCCATACCAACTTCATGCAGTGATAATATGTTCCTCTACTCGGAAAGTGGTAGTTAACCAGATGCTTGTCATGGGCAGTACCATTTTGAACAAATGCATGCACAAACCAAATACACCAAGGATACAGTATGTACTGATTCATTTAATTAATTTTAATTTGACAGACATAGACTCAAGGACACCCAGAAATTCCGCAATTTATGTTGTGCTTAAATTGTGCTTCTTCCAAATCAATTTCCCCAACTGTGGCTCCTTGGTCATGTGATGTAGCAGTAGTAAAACAAGGGTAATTATGTTATCAAGATCATCTGAGAGATTACATGTATTCCTCGTCACTGCATCAGAGCTCAAAAAAACCTTTTGGATTAATGGTGAAATGTCTTTTGACAGTTGGGTCCAGCTACGCTCTGGTTTTTACATGCTAGCTGTTGGGTTATTACTGCATATGGCTCAGTTGAGAACCAAAACACAATAATTACCAGCAAGTTTTAGTGATCACGTCAAACATATAAAGTCAATCTGACTTTCACAGTCTCGTCAGAATGAATTCCAATATTTTTTTCCAAGCAGTGTCTGTATCACCTCTTTCCTTTAAACCCTGCTTCTGATCCTATTAAAGCTGGATCCTTATCACCTTCATCGGGTTTGGAATGGATTGTAGTTTAACAGCCTTTGTGCACATTGGCAAGAGGCCGATGGACGAATGTTTCACTATGCCACATTCAAGGTTACAACCTTGAGAGGAAACAAAGGGGAAAGGCTTGACAATTGATTAGGAAATCAAATCATCAGATGCTATCATCAATGTCTTAATCATGGATGTCACACACTATGAAACACTTAATTGCACATCAATACCACTTAACACTGAACTATAACCCCCGGCACCAGGTCCTGACAGACCTGATTGTAGGTCTGTCAGGACTCAACCTTTGTGTGGCCCAACAGTGCCATCTAGGAGGTTAAAGTAGGAGAATGGAACTGTAGAGTTGAAGCTACTTTTTAAAAGATCATGAGAGGCACACCCATGTGCTTCTAATGGGTGTCCCTAAGTACAGTACTGTAAACTATAAATCACCCAACACACAAATACATGTAAATAGTGGGGGGTGGAAAGGGCAGTGTAATGCTGCCTTACATGTGGAGTATACAAACAATCACACCTTATCTGAAAAAAACATGCACATATAGCAGGGGCCGTGGTGAGAGTCACGTTTCACCAGACCATATTCACCAAACAGGAAAAGAACAGGATGTACAAAACCCTGGCTGTGACTCCATGAAACTCCTAATGTTTGTTTTCTCAGAGGTCTTCTGCCCCTCCCCATTAACCTGAGATAGCTATACTGGCCACCCTTTGCCCCGTATTAAACCATTAAATAAAAAGAAGCAGAGAATGTAATGCAATCAGTTCATTATATATATATATATATATATATATATATATATATATATATATATATATATATATATATATATGTGTGTAATTAATTAATTTTGTAATGACCTGTGAGATGGAGGATGGTGTTGTTTACATCACCCGAAGAGGTGCAGATAATTATGCATATAAACATGCAACACACATGTTATGTGTGTTGCATGTTAATACACAGTTAAAACAGTCATATAACGTACTCAATTCTTTCATAGCTAGGTGAGAGTTTCCTTTACTGCGAAGTAGACTTTTAACCACCTGATATGGGTGAAGACGGGATCACCTTGGAGACAGCCTTGACCCTTTTTTGCATCTTCCCAGCCCAGGTGAGAAATAGCGTCACTGGAAAGGGTACTGGCTGACGCCTAAGCAAAGGTTATCGTGGGTTATTTCCATGGGCGGGGCTTAAGGGTTTTAGACATATGGACGTACACGATGAAGAGAGGCGACGCCTAGCAAAGAGTGAGAGGTAGAAAAGAGAGCTCTCACACTGTTCAACATTAAACATGGCACAAACATTATCACTCAATTACAGAAAAATGTTCTCTCACCAAAAAGACCTACGATTTTATTAGTGCTTATTATTAAGATTGATTATATCTAATTATTGTTGGGTTATTTTTACAGCGCATACAGAAAATAAGGTCATACTTTCTGCAATTTCTTACTTCCCCAAATGATTGACAATTGCCAGCAAAAACTGATGGATAATTTATCAACCTGTTAATTATTAATTGACATAAAGGTCGTCAAATGTAAAACATATTGAGTTTTAGAAATACTGTAGAGCGATTATAACATGTTAACTTGTAGAATGTAGACCTTCCGTAATTGAGAAAAAACTCTGAATTCCCCACTAGAGCCTATATACAAAAGGCAGGAGCGTAATGTCCTCAATGTTATCTACAACCTTGGTTCGAGTTAGAAATTATCTCAATATAGACGATCTTTGTATTGGAGAAACAACATCAGCCAATGAAACTACTCGGGGGGCGTGGATTTCCGTCGTGCTCGTGCGGTCACAGTGCAATAGTGGGCGTTCAATCTGTCTATTGCTCTAGCTCATACATGACTTCACGATTAACGTTACACAAGTTGGGAAACTTCATATCTGGACATTTTCAGACGCAGACTGCCGACAAAGATGACGGAAAGCTCCGCGAACAAGCTGCTAAACGGAGATGCCTGTCACCGGACCTCAAATGCTAAAAAATCGAGCAAAAATGGCTTCGTGAAGAACCACTGCCTGTTTCAACAGCCACAGAAGTATCGTCGCCCAAGGGAGAGGGTAAGGCCCAACCGCCAACTGTTTTACAGGGGGACCATAAACACCCATTGTTGTGTTCAGTACTGTGTGTTTTACAGTAGTTTGAATTAAGAACATCACGTTAAGTCATCTGTTATTGGTTGCCTTTTCCCGTGTTTGTATTGCGGCTTGATATACTTGTTCTGGAGTGTTTGCAGGCAATACGTACAGTGTGAGCTGCAGCGACATGACGTCATAGCGTCACCACAAGTAAACTGTACAATGAGCTAATGTAGCTCATCCCTTTAGCTGATAGAGTTTATATAGCGGCCTGTGCCGAGCAGTGGGTCCCACTGCGGCATATTTCAAGATAGCTAGCAGTTGCCACCGGCGATTTTTGTAACGTGTCTCTAATTAATTTCCGCCTTATGAGTATCTAAAAAGTTAATATAATTAGCATTGTCTGTTTACACATTTTTAAGCAGTAACGCTAGTATGTGTAATGAAAGCTGCACTTGTTTTGAAACTAGTTGTTTAACGGTATCGTTACAGGCCACCTGATCAGGGTTAGGGTTGTAGTGGGGGACTCTTGTGTAACCGTACACTCTGTTGTGTAGACCAGTCTCTGTTTACACTGGTTCCAGTGTGAAGAAGACCAGGGCCCTGTCGTGTTGTCTGTCTCTTGGGAGAGGGGGCCGAGCAGGCCTGCTTCCACATGGCACTTCAGCGGTAGAGGAATGTCTCCAAGCAATGAAGGGTGTGGCCCCTCCTGAAGTGGAATGAACACTCAGTGTGTGTGTGGGTGTGGGGGTGTGGGGGTGTGGGGGTGTGTGGGTGTGTGGGTGGTGGAGGGGTACACCCACACACATGGCACAAAAGTGTTTTTTAGTTTTTTCAGTTGTTTAGGTTGAACACTCAAGAGACACAAGAGCACACATAGTGCAAGACATGCATCTCTCTCATGAGAGAACATCACATTCCAGACTTCAAAAGCATATTGCTGCTAATGTCAACACAAAGTGAATGTACACAATTAAGTCCAGATGCTTTGGCTGTCAAACCAATTACATCTGTATGCATAATATTCAGTTTATTTCAATTCAGTTTATTTTGTATAGCCCAATATCACACATTACAAACTCCCCTCAGAGGGTTTTACAATCTGTACACATATGACATCCCTGTCCGAGGACCTCACATCAGATCAGGAAACACTCCCCAAAAATAACCGTTCACAGGGAAAAAAGGGAAGAAACCTTCAGGAGAGCAACAGAGGAGGATCCCTCTCCCCAAGATATCCATCTTGCCAGAAGTTAAACCAGAGCTGTAGGCCATGACATCTATTGCTTCTGTCCATCCGGGGAGAGGGATCCTCCTCTGTTGCTCTCCTGAAGGTTTCTTCCCTTTTTCCCCTGTGAAAGGTTATTTTTTGGGAGTGTTTCCTGATCCGTGAGGTCCTGGGACAGGGATGTCGTATGTGTACAGATTGTAAAGCCCTCTGAGGGGAGTTTGTAACTTGTGATTTTGGGCTATACAAAATAAACTGAATTGAATTTAATACAACTACTATCAGATATTTGGAGCAAGGAGGCTAACGGATTTTCACAGTTTTACTATGGATGATATTTATACCTCTCAGATGAACTAGGCTAGTATTTTCATTATTTTTAGTATTGTTAAACGGTGTGATTGGACCAACCCGAATGATTATGCACTGCATTTAAGCACTTGAAGGTTAGTATTGCTTAGGATTGCTATCAACACTGAAAAAATGACATCCCGTCATCCTGCTGTGACATGAGCTCTGCTGGTTTTTGATAAGGCAACTGAACTTGGAGTTAGATGCACTTAGACCTATGTTTACAAGAGGAACCATTTGTGTAAGAAGGGTGTGTCTCTTGTGTATGTACCTTCAGTGTTTCTTGAGTCAGCTGGTCATATAACTGCTCTCTGTCTGTTCGCTCATTTAAACAAGTAGAGTATTTAGACCATTTCACACTTTAGGAGCTATTTATTTGATATTAGTATTTAGTTATTATATTCACAAATAGTATTGTTTCATTATTCAGGTTCTTTGCTTATCTAGGTTAGATTTGTGGATATATTAGCTTTTTCTTTTGATAGTTCTAGTTTAGTTTAATGCTTTGTTATTGTTGTCTAGATATATTTAGTCTTTTGGTTGTTCATTTGTTTGTTATTTGGGTAACGCTGTGGTTATATGAAGGAGTAGGCAGGTACAGGACCCGCATGCACCTGTGTAGGCCTATGCTTTTTTTTTACCAGCACTAGGAGTTCCTTTTGTTCTTTTGTTTGTTTGCTTGTTTTGTTTAGTTAAATACATTATCAGAAAAACGGAATCCTGAATGGACAATGCATTGTTTTGGCTGCGTAAACCACAAACCCATGGTGTGTCAGTGGCATTTTGATTAATGTTTGCTTTTGATTCATTGGACAAAGGGCTACTACACACACTATGTCTGAGTCTCAGTCGCAGATCTGTAATAAATGTCCTCGTGTGGCGTCTCCTTTGTTGAGCTCGCCATAATCCCCATGTTGACAAAATAGGAAGGTGGTTAGAAGCAGGATTTTAATGAGTTAGGGATACATGATCTCACTAACAGCTTTCAGCGGGGATGTTGGTATCCATAATGGCTTTGTAAAAATGCAATTGGCTTTTCAATTGTTAATTGAGAGGACTTACTTATTTGAAAAAAAACAGACAGCATGTGTTATTGTCTGCAATACGATAAGATCATCATCTCTTGAATTGCAAAGCAATCTTATTAAAGAGCAGATTTCCATGGAGCTCGTTGGGGACAGTTGCTGTTCTGTCCAGCTTTAAACAAACGGCACAGGTATAAAAGACGAAGCAACTATGACGTCAATTGAGCTGTATTTAGCTGCTGTGGTTGGCATCGGCATGCACCAGCCTCTTTGAACGATGTACCGGGATGTGAATGTGTTTCTGTGTTCCCTGTTTGACAGTTCATAAACCATGGCTTCTGGTCTGCTGCTCATACAAGGATTTGTATTTAACTCTAGAGAAAGGGACCTGTTTGACTGGCTTTAAACACACACACACAAACACACACACACACACACACATACACACATGCAGGGCTCTCCTGTTCCCTGGCTCAGAGGTATTTCTTGGAGAAGCATGACTGGTCACATGAGGTATGATTGCTAAGCTGCTAGGCAGAGCCTGTAATGAGTGACCACCCTCTTTTGTTTAGTGTTGGTTTTGTAGGACACCAGTTCACAGTCCAGCCAAATTATGCTAGTACTTTTTAAAGTTTTTGTGGAGCTCCTACAGTGTGTAGCCACATTTTAAATACCGGTAGTCCCATAATGGTCCCATAATGGTCCCATAATGGTCCCATCCTAGATCAAAATTGCTATTCATAAAACTCAGTGAATTAGAGCCCTGGGTTGTTGGCCATTTTACGGCTCAATTCAGTTTATTTTGTGTAGCCCAGAATCACAAATTACAAATTTGCCTCGTTGGTGGTCATTGAGGCTTCATCGTTTACAAATACAAATTGAGATCGATCTGATAAATAGGATTTAAACCAACTTAGTGCGGTACTGATCTAGTCTCTGTAATAAGATGTCATGGTCAATGGTGTTGAATGCAGCACTAAGGTCTAACAAGACCAGTACAGATATGAGTCCCTTATCTGATGCAATTAGGAGGTCATTTGTAATTTTCACCAGTGCTGTCTCTGTGCTGTGGTGTTTTCTAAATCCTGACTGAAACTCCTCAAATAAACTATTCTGATGTAGAAAGTCACACAACTGATTTGCGACTACTTTCTCAAGGATCTTAGAGAGGAAGGGAAGGTTAGAGATCGGTCTGTAGTTAGCCAACACCTCTGGATTAAGAGTGGGCTTCTTCAGGAGAGGTTTAATTACAGCTACTTTGCCCACTGGTCCATGGGGACCTAGGCGTGGTTAGGTCTCCATATATATTAACGCGCCTATTGTAGCCTTTATGAGGTTTCAAACTCTTTCTATGAAAAAAAACAAATTTGAAAAAAATCAGCCCTGCTGTTGTCTAATGTGTGCCCAGTTTATTCTGGATGGTGCGCTCTGCTTTCTATCACAATTTATTGGACTGTCTACTGGGGCAGATTGAATGTGTAAACAGACTCAAAGCTTTGATAAACCATTCCCTTTTTAAAGGAGAAACCACCAGCTGGACTGTTTTTCCCCCTCAACATAGCTGTGTGACATTATAAATATGTGTCAGTGGCCTTTGTGAAAAAATGTGTTTAGTTTAACTACTTTTTATATTGCATGTTTATATCTGCACGGTGGTGTAGTGGCTAGCACTGTCGCCTCACAGCAAGAGGGCCGCGGGTTCAATTCCCGGTCGGAGCGGTCCTTCTGTGTGGAGTTTGCATGTTCTCCCCGTGGCAGCGTGGGTTCTCTCCGGGCTCTCCGGCTTCCTCCCACAGTCCAAAGACATGCTGCAGGTTAATTGATCTCTAAATGTCCCATAGGTGTGAATGTGAGAGTGAATGGTTGTATGTCCCTACATGTGCCCTCGATGGGCTGGCGGCCTGTCCAGGGTGTCCCCTGCCTTCGCCCTATGTCAGCTGGGATAGGCTCCAGCGCCCCCGCGACCCTAATGAGGATAAGCGGTATTGAAAATGGATGGATGGATGGATGTTTATATCTGTAACTTTTTTGTCCCTCAGAACCAAAATGTCACACACAACTCCAGCCTGTACAAGAAGCCCTTTGAGGAATCATTTGAGGAGACTCCTCTGCTGGTGGCTGTGCTCACCTACATGGGCTATGGCATCCTCACCATCTTTGGCTACCTCAGAGACTTCCTTCGCCACTGGAGCATCGAGAAGTGCCAAGTGGCTCGGGAGAAAGAGGAGCAGAAGGTAAAGTAGTTAAATTTTTTTATAAATATAAGGGCCCTTCTGAATGCAAAGGCTGATTTTAAAAAAAAAAAAACAAAAAAAAAAAACAATCATGCCAAGACTTTCTTTGAGAAACTACTCATACGTTTGTTTTGTAAGCATAAGTTGCAAGATTGAGCTTTACTTTTATCACTGCACTGCGTTAAAGGTTTCATGTATAGATTTTCAGATATCTAATCCTAGAAAAGAACTGTGGTACAAGTCACTTCCTGCTGCATCAGCTGTCGCAGTGTTGCACGTCTTCACACTCTCTCACACCTATTATATCTGGTTCAACGGTAATCATTGACTGTTGCCCTGTGGGCTGCTACAGAACAAAGATATCTCCTTTTGAAATACAAAGAACTGCAGACGCATTCTATTAAGAAATCACCCACACGTTCCTATGTCCCATGCAGGATTTCGTCCCCCTCTATCAGGACTTTGAGAACTTTTACACCAGGAATTTGTACATGAGAATTCGAGACAACTGGAACAGACCCATCTGTAGTGTCCCTGGTGCTAAGATGGACCTTGTGGAGAGCGTTTCTCACGACTTCAATTGGACCTTTGAGTAAGTTGCTGCATTGTGGTTGGTTATGAGTATTTGTTGTCCTGTGTCTGTATGTGGCCAGGGTTGATTTAGAACCAAGGCGTTTCCATGACGGTCATTACTCCCTCACAGGTATGCCACTGATCCTTTACATGAAGTTCACTGATTTGCACTTAAAGTCACTGACCTCCTATTTCTGATTAGCGTGATGTCAGTCTTAAGATAGTTCTGTTGAAAGCTCTAGTATTTGTCACATGATACTGCACAGAAGCACTATACACTAACCCAAAGCAGCCCTGAACACACAGCCCTCTACTAATGACAGAGGTAACACAGTCTGGTATCAATGCAGAACAAAGCTGAAATGAGTGGCATATAATTGATTGCATTTCTTTTTCATTACTGTCATTTTATTTCCTGTTGTTACCTCCAGGACATTGTGAACATCTTTTGTCACTGCTTTACAAGAACTGCTTGAGTTCGGTGATTTAAAATAATAAGAAGAAAGAAGTAATATATACGCAAACTGCTTTGATAATAGTGAAGAATGTGTGAAATGTTCCTTCTGATCGTATGAACGATGCCAGCTGAATACTTTTGAGACAATAAACTATTGTAACTGCCAGTTATCATGCACTGGGCTAATAAAGGATAACATTGATCAGGAAATGGTTGCCAGGCAACCAGGGAAGGCAGGCATGCTTGTTGAAGGTACTAAATATCTGTCTCCCTCAGGCACACAGGCAGAGTGGTGAAGGATGTCATCAACATGGGCTCATACAATTACCTGGGCTTTGCTGAGAACAACGGGGCGTGTGCCGATGCTGCCATTGAGGCCACAGAAAAGTATGGCGTTGGAGTGGCAAGCTCTCGCTGTGAGATGGGTACGCATAAAAAGAAAAGCGAGAAAATCTGTTTATAGAAGCTTTAATGATTTGTCTAAGATTGCTTTTTTAATAAAATAAATTCAAGATCAAATGGACCTCAGCTGGGGAACAGCTGTTCCTCTTTTGTCCATTGCTCTTTTGGTGTATAACAGAGGCAGCGGGCTGACATGTTTTTGAAGGACTAAAAGGTTGAGTTTGAAATATAGTGAAGCATTATGAAAGTTCAGGTCCATTTCAGTTCAGCACATCGTTAGCTGCCTTCTTTTGACGTTGGCAGCTACTGAGTATGTGTCACATATGATACATCTTGTTATCTCAAGCAAAAGAAAAACATTTGTGGTTTATTCAGCTTAAAATTCAGCTTGGTTTACATCCTAGCTTGCAGTCTTTTTTCCCTTACTTTTGCTGGTACTTGTCTTTGTGCACGAGATAAACAAAGCAGGAACCCACTCGTAGAAAAACAGCTCCGCTGCTGGAGGTACAAAACTCCAAAAGGGAACCTTTTAAGGGAAGTGGACTGACATCACTGTTTAGTGAACCGGTATTAGAAAGCAAGTGCCACTTCCTAATTTCTCCCATAAAGGGACAGTTCACTGATGGGTGGTTAAATTGAGATGATGTTGTTTCTAGGGAATCTGGACATTCACGAGGAGCTGGAGCGCTTGGTTGCCAGGTTCCTGGGTGTTGAGTCATCCATGGCTTTTGGCATGGGCTTTGCAACCAACTCCATGAACATTCCTGCTCTCACTGGGAAGGTATGGCATTTTATTCACTTCCTTTTGATTTGTTTTAAACCTCCCAAGAACATCCTGTTCCTCTTAAGTTGATTACTTTTCAATCAAGTTTTCTGTGTCTTTTTTTCATTACATTGTCCCCTGTATCCATACTGGTGTCATTAACAGTTGTTCTGTTCAGGAAAAACAGTTCCCCGTGTATTGTGAAAAAAGCTACATTTCCAAATGTACATCCAAGTTAGAAGAGTTCAGACTGTTCCACAACACACCAGCGTCCGGCCAAAGCTTTCAAAAACATCTTGAGTGCAGGGGGTTGGAGATTTGTTATATTACATTTCCCAGCCTCTGTTGTTCTCACTTCAACAAATCACACATACCAGCCTTTACTTGCGTCCTCACTTGTCCTCTTCTTCCCTCAATTTCGCCTCAACAGGAAGTAGATATCTGAACTGACAGGCGTGTGTACCTTGTGAGTCAGAGGACACATTTCCTGACAACCACATGAGTAAAAAAACAAAAAAACAAACTGGAACAATGAGAGAGAGGTTTACAGTAAGTATATGAGTCACTGCTAGGGATAGTTATTGTGATGGTTATTATATCTACTCTTATTGACACTCCTTCTAGGTTCGGTTCTTTATTGATACTCTTTTTGGTTATTTTTCATTACTAAATAATTGCTTTTAAATTAAAAAATAATACATAAAGAAAAGGATCAGAATTTATTTATATTTTAAGTATAAATAAATGTTGTGCGAGCGGCAAGAATGGTGTTTACAGCAGCAAAGTCACTATAAACTATATATATATATTCCTTAAAACAAATGTAAAATGTGTGAATGAAGAAGACAGTCAGTATCAGTCTCATACTGTCCTGCTGATTAACCTCGGTCAGGTACCTCAGGGCTGCTTTGTTTACAGGAACAAACTACACTAACAGTTCGACTACCTACACACGGCGTTTATTTGAGCACAGCGAGCTAGCACTGTGCTTGTGTAATCCTCGAGGCGTGGACGAGAGACTGCAGACAGAGCAGATTGCAACAATGCTTGTTAAACAGGTTAAACCATTGGCTTCTTATTAACGTAGGTGTTATTGCTCTTACTCACAGTAATGAGTGTAATTGTCGTAGTTGTCTTCACTTCCTTCACTTCGGCCTCTCTGCTCTGCTGTGTGTGTCCATAGCCAACAACATTGGCGCTTATCAATACTCCAGTCTTTATGAAATTAGCACCGTTTTAATATGGGATTTTAGTGCCCATATCACCAGGGCTCATGAATACTTAACTATAGCTGTCTGATATATCACATTCTTATGTCCTTGTATAACTATGTGTTGCATAACAAGCCCATTTATTCATTGACCAGAGGAAAGGATGTCAGATGTGGATAAAGTGTCAGCAGTGTTTATGATATAATGCAAAAAATATTTATGGTCAGTGCGTGTGGATATCAAACTCTATGAGAACCTTGACAAAGATAGAGAGAAATAGTATTAAAGTCTTCATTTATTGTTGTTAAAAGTCGGTACACGACTTCACACAGGTTATATAGGTACTACGTCATATTTGCAAAACAAAAATAACTGCATTTGACCTTTTCCTATTTGTCCCAGGGCAGAAACTTATACTATGTGTTAGTACATCTATTCATTGCAACGGGTATCCTTCATCACAGAGTAGTAAAGGTTCATGTGAAGAGTGTAACCTGAACAACACTGGTCAACAGACCTCAGGTCAGTATTCCTCAAAGAGGAATGCTCAGTCTGGACGAGAAAGACATTGCTCAACACTAGACATTTGAACTTTAATATTTCTCAGTGATTTAATGTTTGACTTTTCTGGCTAATTATGGATTGCTGCTGTCCTGATGTAGGAACTGAGATCATCAGCTCATAGGAATCCAAATTAGTTAAAAAAAAGATTGTCTTTTCTTCTTGTTCTTAGGGTTGTCTCATTCTGAGCGACGAGCTGAATCACGCTTCTCTGGTGCTGGGGGCCCGCTTGGCTGGCTCCACTATTCGGGTCTTCAAACACAACAGTGGGTGACAGTTGGACAGTTGGATCGACTGATGATTTAGAGTACACCCAATGTCTGCAGTAACAAAGAACACAGGATTAAAGTGGCTCTTTCAACACTATGACACAGGAAAAGCAGATTATAGCTCAATCCTAACAGAAGAGCAAATACATTTAGCATGGGTGTGGGTTACAGCAAGTTACTTTACTCATTTGAAATGTGGTGTATTATATTGAATCACACATTTGCACATATGTAGGTGTAGTGTGATTTCACATTTTTTGTGGTAGAATTGTCAGGACGAATACACACAATTACCAGAGATCTTGACTTACTTTTATCCAAGCTCACACTCACTAACAGGAAACAGGCGGCTTGACTGCTAAGCAAATGCTCTCAATGCTTGGAAGAGCTGCTATCATAAAATATTGACACTCATCTATTAGTTAAAAAAAAACCTCTCATATTACTCCAGGGCGAAAAAAAGATGTACTTTGACAACCAACTTTTTCTTTCTTTGTCTTGTAGACATGCAAAGCCTGGAGAAGCTGCTGAGAGATGCTATTGCTCACGGGCAGCCGAGAACCCACCGCCCCTGGAAGAAAATTCTCATTGTGGTGGAGGGTATTTACAGGTACACACAATATCTTTCTCTCTCACACACACACACACACACACACACACAAACACACACATACAGGGCACGTCTACACACAAACACACATGCTTGCTTGGACTAGATGATTAAGTTAACATAGCTAAATGTTATTTCTGCTTTTCTGGTTATTTCACCCTGTTTTTATACCACTGCTGTATCACATGACTTTATCACGTTAATTACTGCCAATTACTTGGGTGAGGTCTAATATTTATTTATCTTCACTGGGAGTGTTAACTTATTTGTGAGCACCTGCATTGTGTAGTACTTCACTGTATTCTTCCGTGTGTTTGATGTAATACCAGTGTTACGTGTAAATCAATAACTTTAAAGTGTGACACCATAATGTCTGAAAGGCTATCTTTGTGTAATGAACACGTCCCCTTCTTAAGATAAGGGAAGTCATACTTCAGCTTACAATTCAATGTCGGAACAATCTCTGCATTTCTGTCACTTGATGCTACATTCACTGCTGAATGTATAAAACATACACGACAAAGACGTTCACGATGGGACAGAGTGTAAATGACTATTCATAGATCACCCACCGTCTTTAGCCTGGTCAGTGCTCCCTAAGATTACTTTGTTTAAATATAGATAATAATGGCTGTGCCTCTCCTTTTAAGTATAATGTGTTCCTTGTTCTTTGCAGTGTACTTACTATAAAGCCAATCAATCCTGTTGATCAATAGAGTTCTCAGAGAAACATACTTAATGCACTGTATCAATGGAAGTGAGAAAGCTCACAACATTAAAATGCACTGTTTATGTATTAGTTCTAAGTATGTCATTACTATAGATGAGTTGTGGGACCACTCTGAATTTGTTTATCGTTTTCACTATTTCCTTGTCCTGAAGTATGGAGGGGTCCATCGTGCGTCTGCCAGAGGTTGTTGCTCTGAAGAAGCGCTACAAGGCGTATCTGTACCTGGATGAGGCCCACAGCATCGGGGCCCTGGGGCCTAACGGCAGAGGAGTGGTGGACTACTTCGGCCTGGATCCTAAAGATGTCGACATCATGATGGGAACATTTACCAAGAGCTTCGGTGCTGCTGGAGGATACATTGGAGGCAAAAAGGTTGGGGAACTCTTGCCCACTAAGGCTGTGAGGTCAGACGGTGGAATAGAAAGCCGAATCATACTGACTACAGTAGCCGGAACACTTACTCATACTCTTTTGGGACTTCTGTCCTTCAGTTTTGGTATTACTGTTTACCAGCAATGGAAAATGTAGCTTCCTGTTCTACAGAATGGAATTCATTCAGTGTAAGCTTTCATTTTCAGTCAGAGTAGAGCTGCAAACAATGCTGCTTTGGTTGGCCGAGATTAAGATATATAAACATAAAAATACAAATAGAGAGCCAGCGTAAGCATACAGATACACAATGAACTTTAAAACTGAAATGACTGGCTGAAACACACATTTTTTACTGTGTGAAATACTCTATATACATATGGTCATCATGCCCAATGATATGGTGCTGCATTAATTGAAATATTGTTTCCTTAACTATAAGGAAACCCTCCATTTCTTTTCTAAAGCTGCTCACGTAATGATTACATTGTATCGGAATGTAATAATGATAGTGTTTTTTAAATGATTCTATCTATTGAACTGTATTGAAAACATAGTGTCATTAGCATTAGTAACAAATGTTGCATTGCTAGCCAAATTCAATGGATTGTTCCATTAAATAAAAGTGACTTAAATATAATTTCCATGTCAGGAGCTGATCGACTACCTGCGGTGCCACTCTCACAGTGCCCTGTACGCTATCTCCATGTCCCCTCCAGTAGCCCAGCAGATAATCAGCTCTATGAAGAGCATCATGGGAGAGGACGGGACCACACTGGGTAGGTGCCATAAAATGATACTCCTCAAAAGTGCATCTCTGTACCGGCAGCAGCATTGTGTGATGGGAAGAGAGTGCACTAGCCGGTCCAAAGACGGAGGGGGCATGGACATCATCTTTTACATTTGGTACCATTTGTACAAGATATGCAGAAGCCTTTGGGTGGGAAAGACTATGAAGAAATGTAAATATGATTTGATGGCTGCCAACATTTGTCACTCTGATTTTACATTTTAGTTGCACAGTTCCATCAATGACCAAGTGATGTCAGTATAAGCTTAAGTTTCAGACCAAATTCATCTCTAACAGAGGTTACAGCATTTAACTTCATACATGGTGCGCGTGTTCATCTTGGAAATGTTTAATTCCCAGCCAGGAGGTGAAGGCTAAGAAAACTGTTATTTCCCAGTAAATACAGGTTTTGTGTGAACCCATTCTAGATGTGATGTAAATGCCACATTTAGAATGACTGTTAGTGAGTCTCAAAAACTGAGTTACATGAGTTATTTAACATTTATTTTTTAAATGCTTAATATTTTCCAATAATTTGAGTTGGTTTTTCACTACCCAATCTGATAATGGCATGATACGTCCTACAGTTTGATTGTGTCTCTTCAGTATGGTTTTGCATAGTTGAAGGTCTCTCTGTAGTCCTCCTATAGCAGCCTCCTTATTGTCTTTATCCTTCGCAATGGTTCACATTTTTAAAGCTGATGTGTGGACGGCTCCCTACCAATGTCCCATTCGGCCCAGTCTGAAAGAAGGTCTTGATGTGGTGCTATGTTGACTCTTCTACCCTCTGCCTTTATGGCTTTCAGATGTGAGTTTTTAAGTGTGCTTCTTTGCATTCATGCTGGCTACAAAGCAGCATGGTGCTTCGGGCCAGAGATCTGTGCAGGTCCAACCCAGTTGGACTCATCTCCTACACACACAAACAGGCCCCTAAGTCTTTTTTTTTTTTGATCAGAGCGGCTCCCCTTTACTCTTTCCAAGGCTTGATTGATGCAGCCTCCCTTCAAATACTGACTTAAGGTACAGAAATAAACACCTGGTGCAACCTTTTTATAGTATGACTTTTCCACAATGTCATCAACTCTCCAAACCATTTCTGAGAAGAGAAGGCCAGACTGGCTGACCTTACAACATGGCCTGACAAGCTTCCTTGTTGGAGACTAACAGGCTGATTGGTTGCAGACCCATCACTCTTTGAAGAAATTCAGGCCTTTGAAGATTTAGACACTGACACAAAGTAAAAGTGACGGTTGAGCTGCCTGCTAACAGTTTAGTAGCTGGGGACGGCTGCTCATGGTTCCCGGCATAGGCCTGCATCAGAACGGACATTTGTTGTTTGAAGCTCACATCAATCAAACATGTAGATGGGACATAAGGGTTCAGGACAGGCAAAGCTTTCTATATGAAACGTTTTTTTTAAGTGCTTGAAAAACAAGAAGTCTGACTATCATGTGTTTCAGTCTTTTGCCAGCTGCTCACTCAGGGCTGAGAACAGATTTGGATTCCTTGACTGGAAAACAAAGTCTGGATAAATATAATGTCAGACTTTGTTGTGTCTCGTGGTACTTTGAAGTTTTATATATGTGTGTGTATATATATATATATATATATATATATATATATATATATATATATATATATATATATTTTAGTGTTGTTCAACACAGCCAGGCAGACGTGTGCTGCTGTTGGCACTTGCCGTGTGGTTATTTGTTTGGTTAAGATGCTATCTGTGGAGACTCAGCCTGAGACTTCAGAGGGTGAATCTGCTGTGTGCATCAGACTGACACGTGAGGATTGATCCCTGTTTAGTTTCAGCCCCCAGATATTGACTTATAGAATCCTGGTTGTCTTCAAAGGCAAATAAGTGTACTTCATGATAAAAGACATGGTACACTGTTACTGGAGCAGGACTTAGCTCAGTCATTTTTACTCCACCTTGGATCAGATTTATTAAACTAACTTGTGCTGTCAGATGATATTCCTGTTCTTAAATTCAAACGCAGGCTAAATATAGAGAAGAATGCTGAAATCACCAATGATGGATTACTCTGCTAAAGAACATGCTGTTTCCTTTACCGGGCCTCTGAACAAGAGCTCATATGAGGTTTTATGAGGCTTACAAGCATGAAAAACAAGACTTTTAATCAATCTAGATATTCCCCAAAATGTATTTGGGCTTGCAGTCTTAACAAGTGATGAAAACTTATATATATATATATATATATATATATATATATATATATATATAAATAAATAAAGTTAGTTAACTTCGCATAGCAATTCCACTTCAGAAATCAGCCTGATAAGATACGTTTGCCCACCTCGTTGAACATGCTCCTGTTTATCTCTCCTGTCCAGGTGCTGATCGCCTCAGACAGCTCTCAGAGAACACCACCTACTTCCGCAGGAAACTCCGGGAAATGGGCTTCATCATCTACGGCAACGATGACTCGCCTGTAGTACCCATGATGCTCTATATGCCTGCCAAAATTGGGTATGGTATTCTCCTGCATTTAATATTATTTAATATATGTCCAATGCTTTAAATGATGATGATTAGTATGGCTAATCTCCCAAATGATTTCACATCTGGAAAAGACGTTAAGGCCCATGTTCTAATTGGAATGACTTGTTGTCCTTTTTCCAAATAGAATCTGACTGAGTGTGTGTGTGTGGAAAATGTTTATGATTTCAGTTTCACACATTAAAGAGAGCCATCTTAAGATGTGGTGAAGAGGTCACATCATCAGTTCCACTTGGCTGTGGCTAATGCTGCTGTTGCTTTTAAGGGCATTTGGTCGGGAGATGTTGAAGAGAAACATCGGCACGGTGGTTGTTGGCTTCCCAGCAACACCCATCATCGAGTCCAGGGCGCGTTTCTGTGTGTCGGCTGCCCATACCAGAGAGATGCTTGACACAGTAAGTCATCCAATAACAAAACACAAGATGGAAGACTGTAGCTATATTTATCTTGAATATTAAAAAAAGCTGAATGCCATTTTTAAAATATCAATAATGCAAAAGAAAATCCAGGTTAAAATGATCTCATATAAATTAAATACTAGCAAAGGCATCCCATTTGTTTGTATTGAATGCTGCCACTTTTAACACAAAACTGCCATTTGGTCTTGTTTTATCATTTGAGATATAAAGAGTAAGACATCTGACAGACTTAATAGTGTCTGCCTGTCTGTCTGTCTGTCTGTCTGTCTGTCTGTCTGTCTGTCTGTCCACATATTCAAAGTGTGAATGTGCCTGTTGAATAATGTGTCCTTTATTATAAAGGAACTTGGAAGGCCAAGCTGCCTCCAAGACTTCCAGCGTGTCTCAGACGGAGACTTTTATTTGTGCTGCTCTGTCTCTCCAAAGACTTGATTCATCTTACTGAGGAGCATGTCAACACCGTGTGTAATAGTCCATTTAAAGGGTATTGGCCCAGGCCTGCCTTTTGTAGAGCACTTTGAGAAGCTGCTTTTTCCGTCTTCGGAGCAGCCAGCCCTCGCTATTTCTCAAAGCGTGGAATCAGAAAAAAGGTCAGGAGGAAGGTAAATTGTTTCCAGGTGCCCTGCAGTGTTGCAATGCAGATTCAAGCTCTTGTGGAAAGACGTGGAGGAGTTTCTGTTCAGTTGTTGACTGCAGGGAGCATTCTGTTCGACTTTCCCAGTGTAATTGAGGCTCGTCACTTAATTTAGCAACCGTTCTCAAGCTATGTGATCTGCTCATCTTGACCTGGTGTCAGTTTGTCTCCCTTGTCTTCAAGTTTAGATTGACATAAATACTTTTTGGATTGAGACTAATGGCCTTCCTGATCTTTTGCCAGGCGTTGGAGGCCACAGACGAAGTGGGCGACCTGCTACAGCTGAAATACTCAAGACGTGAACAGCCTCTTCCCTCGCTTGGGTGGATGGCCGAGGAGAGTCTGCTTCAAGACTGAGCAACATCAACCCCCCTCACCTGCCCATTTGGTCTCCCCAGAACTAAAGGCTTCACGGTCTACCCTTTTGAAACCTGCACACCAGCACCACTCATTAGCCTGTGTGCAGTCTGTGCAGCGGATTTGTCCCACATCTTTCTGAATGCCACTTCAGTTTGTCCTAACTTATTGTGACTGCATCTGTCCCACATCAAGCCCTATTCATGTGTGCACATTGAATGTGTATGTTATTTGTGCAATAATAACAACAGCTTGGAGTTTCTTTGTAGTTCACACAACCTAGAGTGAAGTAGACCATTTTTTTTTTGCCATGAGCTCCTACTCATGCACTTGGAAAAAAGAGAAAAGAAAATAAGAAATCAGCTCTTAGCGGTGGCTATGATGTACACATGAAAAAATTATATATGTAAATATTATTTATCCCAAAGTTGGCAATGCTGCTATAGGGTAGCATCCCAAACCTCAAGTAGAGATACATTATTTCACAGGAGTAACATTAGCATATGTACTCCATATGTATTTATCTGATGGCTTTTTTCTAATCACTTTTACTTGAATGGAGTAGGGAATACTGGGTTCTTTCGCCTACCAAAGGATGTATATGTATAGATGTGTTTTCTACCTTTTCTCTTAAATGCAAACAGATGTTCCTAACGAAAATATTTAACAGAAAGAATCCCATGGAGCAAGACTAAGGAATATTTGTATTGCTTATTTTCTAGAGATATTTTTCAGCCTTATTACTGTTTACACCTGCACTCAAAAACTTGAGCCCAGTGTCTTTAACATTTCTATAAGCTAATGTGCTACATGTGTGATTGGTTTTTGTGCTCAGTCCTTCCTGCGTAAGTGTTTTCATGTGAGTCGGTGTCGACGGCAACCTCTGAGCACGACGACATGCTGTAACTTTGATCTGTATGTATGACGATGTGCTCCACGCTCATCTGATTTACAGACGGCTTTATTTATTCAAAAATGCCTTTGTCATCTTTCCTCTTATTTTTTTATCTGAAAGTCGGCTCCAAATGTGTCCCTGTGTGTTTTAACTGACTATCTACACGTCTTAACTTCAGTGCCAGCACTACTGACAGGCATTGTACATGCACAGATGACGTAGTCACTGATATTTGCAAGATTTGTATGGGTCTGCTTCAAATGTCGTTGTTTTTTTCGTATGATTTGGGGTCTTTGGACATCTTCTGGAATGACATTCCATATCAACCTGTTTTGTTTTGTTTTGTTTTGCTATTTTTGTCTTGACTTTTCAGTATGAGGTCACCCCAAACATTTCTTACATGTCCCTGTTAATATATTATGTTCTTATGTGTGTTTATGTTCTGCCACTCAATCGATGTGAAAGCTGGCAGTTGTCTGGCAATGTGACCATTCCTATGAATGTCCATCAGAGTGATTCCACTCAACTCAAGTTTAGAGAAGCTGTTGTATTTTATTGCACAGCACGACAGCTGTTAACAGTACACCATTCCATATGAACTACATTGTTCTCTGAGTGAGTTATTCCAATATTGTTGTTTTTCTTTAACGGAAATGACTTGAATAACAACTCTGTGATGCATTTGCTTTCAATAAACATAAAGTAAAAGGTGGAACAGATGATTATGTTCTGGAATTGCACTCCTCAGAAATGTGCTAAAATAAAAAAGTCTGGGTTTCCTCTCGGTCTGCAGCACCACCAGTATCTTACGGCTCTGGAGGCAAACATGTAAACACAAACAGCAGGTTTCCCTCTTTGAAATGGGAATAAAAGTGAAGAGACATAATCAAAACGTTTGACTTGCTTGGAGCTCTTTGATGTATTCCAGGTCCAGTGTTCCAGCCTGCTACCACAAACACATGCAAAGTGACCTGCAGTGACCACACCTGCTTATCAGTTGCTTTTGCCCTTGGATTTGTATTTGGGTTGAAGATAAACCCCTTCAAGGAGTTTGTAAAGCTATGATGTTTGTTGACTGATTAAATCACTTTCTTTGTATCAAGTTTCTGGAATGGGTTTTTTCTTTATTTGACAGAAGGCACACAGACTAGTCACAACTTAAAAAGCTCATGACGAACATGTTTGAAAGACTTTTGACTCCCCGAGTCACTGACATCCAGCCGTTACCCAGCCAGTCATTTACTCCCGTCTTCAAATGGTATTTGAATGAAATCATCTGCCAGTGGGATGAGATAATGACTTGTTTCCAGAGTTTAGAACATGGCAAAACAAGCCTAAAAAAAGAACAAATTGTAGGAACAAGTGAAACGGTTTCTCTTTAAAAAGGTGCTATTCAGATGAGTGAGTACATGCACTGCATGTCCTGTAGCCTACGGAGGGTTCTATGAACTAAACCTGGTTCCTTATCAAGAACCTCAGCCCCCCTCCACACACACACACACACACACACACACACACACAGCTGTGAGCAATAAGAAGCTTCCCACCCCCCACTCCTTCAGCATCAACCTTCTGAATGCGAGTTTACCGGACCCGGTTGGCTGGGCGGTGCACACACACGCACCGCACGCAGGCATCCTCTCGAACTCGTGGATGAACTTCAGCTGCATAATGGATTAACGCATCAGACAGATAGCAACAACGCACAGCACACTATGAACTCCAGATGTCAATGTATTGGAAGGAAACAGCCACCCACGACGGGATGACTCACAGTTTGAGGAGTTAGTGCGCGAGCGTCGGTGCGGACGGAGAGGTTCTGCGTGGGGCATGTCACTTCTTTCTGGTACTTAAAGCTCTTCAACGGTGTTTTATGGGGAAGAGAAGCGAGGAGCTCGAGCCGCCATAGGACTGACAGTTGCTGCGCGAGGCGCTGGTCCCAGATATGAGCGCGCGTGAGACCTCTGGCCGCTGGGGCGCATCTTCATAAAGTGCGACACTTTGAGACCGACAGACGCCGAAAGAAGTGCACTAGTCCGGAGTCCGAGCTGCGGAGAACCGGAGGAGCAGCAGGCCGCCGCCGCGTGTCCCCCGCCCCCCCTACCCCCCCTTAGCGCTGCTTCGGGGAGAAGAGTTGGAGAGCACGGTACACATCTTCTTCACAGGAAGCTTCCAGGAGTGAACATGTGTCAAGAGGTCGCGAGGAGATTCCCCACGCTGCTCCTCATCGTGTCGATGCTCCTCTTGAGCTCGGGGACGGGGTTTCCTACCAGACACAAGAAGGTTGCCCACAAGGTACGTGTCCTTCAGGTAGTCATTAGATGGTGCCTTTTCTTTAAAAAAAAAAACTTGTAAAATGGCAATACTTTATTGCGTAACATCATACCTTCATTAATGTCGACTGGTATTATTATTATTGTGTACTTTTTATACCAATGCTTTTGGCAACATTGTTTAACATTGTTTAAATCATCTAGTTTTTAAGAGCAAATTGCGATGTGTTTGAAAATAAAAATTTGCCATACTAATATTAAATATGCACACATATATACATATATAATAAGTTTTGGGTACTCGAGAATCAGGTGCCTTTTTAAGGAATTCTGAAAAATATGATGATAGTAATCCAACACATTCCATGTTTATTTGCTGGTCTTTCTTATAAAAGTTTGAAGTAAAGAAGTGAAACTCTAACCTGAAGGACATACTCTCCTCACCAGTATAGTAAGGTCTGCCAGCACTGGGCATACTGTGTAGCGTGAGGTGTGTTTATGGGAATGTTTATGTTGCACACGGACATATTTGGATATCAAAGCCTTTTAGAGTGTGTTTGGGTCAGAGTTCAGTTTTTGCCTTTGAACGCTCCTTCTTGTGTGGCCTCCCGTAGATTCCTTATTGGGACTCTCTCATCATCTGTGTGATTGATGTCAACGCAGAAACAGGGAGGGCGGAGGAAAAGGAAACGATTAGTGAGAAGACGAAAGAATCCCACTGTGACTGTTCATTTCATTCACCAAAAGGCTGCAGTGGTGACTCCGTGCCCTTGTTGGTGACCTGCTGTACGCGGTGGATGGAGAGGAGAGATTAGCAGAGGAAGAGAGGGGGGGGGGGGCTCAGTAAAGCGGGTGCCCAGTAACGAGAGGCTTATGTAACCAGAATAAGGCGAGCCCTAGTCGTCTCTCACACTGGTGCTTGGGTCAAGTGTCATTCATCTGATTGTTTACATTGGCTCTTTTTTGTGTTAATGTGGAATTTCCTGTTTTTGGTTTTACCCCCATCCCTCAGCGAAGAGGAGGAGTTTGTGTTGAAGTGGCCTCTTTTCTAAATATCTGGACCTGTTTGCCCTGACTGTTTTGTACCCCCACTTTCCACCCTGACCTCCACAACCTCACCCTGATTCCAACAGGCATGCATTTGTTGTCCCGCTTCCATTTTCTAAAGATGGCGATCAAAGAGCGTCCATAGTTTATTGTTCTGGTGTAATGGTTTGGAAACAGCCAAGTGCGAAGGCCTTTGATATCTGCGGGCACATAAATCAGGGCTGCCACACCGCCTGCCTTCCCAGCCTGCCCCCCCAACCCCACCGGATTCCGTCCCTGCTCATCACCTCATCACCCCATCCCGTCTCCCGACCTCCTCTCCCTGACCTGAATGTGTGACAGCATCAGCAGTAGCTATGACAGCAGCTCAAAATGGATCGAGTCGTTTTAGTTTAGTAGAAGGAGGACACAATGCACTGCCAAAGGGGTGGATTTAATGTTTGTCTCAGAGAGAAGCAGACTCCAGACCAGACCCAGGTCCCCCACTGCATCCAGATAGTCTAACTGTTAAACACACTGCATGCCATCAGCCATCGGGCCTTTGATCAGAAGCGCCCCACTACAGAGAGGAGGAGAGCAGGATCAGAGAGAACGAGGGGGAGGAAGAGAAGAGGAGAAGGAGGAGGAGGAGAGTGATATACAGGGCGAAAGAATACAGGATCCAGATGTGTAACAAGAGGCGATGAGGAGGGTGTGAAAGTATGTGGCCTCTCTAGTGACTCTGGACCCTCTGTGTTTGTGAGTGTGGAGGTGGAGGAGCATGTGTGAGAATGTTGGTGTGGAATACAGTCACTGCTGGTCAGATCTGACAGTGATGTACTCAGGCTGCTAATAACAGGCCAGTAACACGGTCAAAAGGAGCATCATGCTGGAGGATTTCTTCAATAAAGTGTATGAGTCACCAGACATTAGGTGTAACATGAGTACAGCAGGAGCATGGAGTTTTTATTGTTTGCTTAGAATTAGTTTTATAGATAGGCAATGCACAATGAGTTGGATTTTTAAGTTATTTAAAGAAATACAAACTAACCACATAATTACCTCAATGCAAAATTAGTTTCATTATAGATTGATCTGCGGATTCATTGATAAATAATTTAATATACTGCATAAAATGTCAGGCAATAATATAACATGTCCATTTCAGGTTCCCAGAGTCCAAGGTGACGTCTTCAAATGCCTTGTTTTGTCTGAACAACAGTCCAATACCCAAAAATACTGTTTTTACAATGGCACTAATCAGAGAAACAACACATTTTCAATTAGAAGCTTGTTTTGTCATGTTTGCTTGTAAAATGGACTAATCAATTATCACACTAGTTGGTGATTTATGTTTCTGTCCATCAGTTAATCGACTAATTGCTTCAGCTCTACAAACATTATATCCAGTACTGAAAAATATGCAGTAGAGACAAAGGCCACCATTTATCATGCTTGACAGGCATTATGTGTTCACATGCTTGAATTTGACCGACCACATAACTTCTTTATGGGACAATCACAAGCCGTCAGTGACAAGTACGCCCTGTTGGCCATACGTTTAAATTCATCAATCATTGATTCAGACAATTCTCCTCTTTAGGCCTCCAACTGCAAGTGGTTTGTTCTGAGCGGACCACAAACCGGCTCATGTCAAAACTCAAGGTCCAGTCCAATCATATGTTTGAGCCTATTCAGGATATAGACACGAGTGACCGACAGACCAGGGTCCATTAGAGGCATGGGTTTTGTTTCTTTATCAGTGTCCGTATGAAAAGATATGCGTCCTATTTAGCCATGAAATGCACACATGCACACTGGAGAATGAAAAATCTATTATATTCCTGATACACTACATATATCTACAATTCCCCACCGTTATAATGTCACCATTAATCACCATACATCTCAGAGATCAACTTTTATTCCTGCTGGGCTCAGTAACTGGAAAACCTGCAAGGTCAAATGAAGTGGCGGCCATAGTGGCGGCAGCACTGTAGGTTCAGACACGTTCGCACCAGCCCAGGGGTCCCACGCCTCCCAGGCCCTCTCATTAAAGCTAAAAGAGGATCTCTCTGGCACAGGCCCCTCTTTGTCCACAGCCTGGATGCCATGACTGTTGTGGGAAAAAAAGAAAAGAATGAAATGAACGAAGGCTGATTGGTCACTTGGCTGATTAGATGGATGCCTCAGGGCATCCATCTAATCAGCCTTGTGGAATTGCTGACCACGCTATAACATGCTAGATGGTTTAAAGGTCTCTTCCTGGAGACAGTGCACTAATTGTTTTTTCATCAAAGAGTCACTATAAATTGTAGTTGAATGTTTATTGTTTTATCATTAACCCTGATGTAGCCACTGGCTTTTAAATGTGGTTGAGTTGTTTGATTGATTATTTACGGTGGTGTCTGCACACCGTACATCAGGCTTTCAGGTATTTCCTGTCATCCATTTCGTCTCTTCATTATTCCGCTATGTTATTGTTTCTAAAATGTTTATCTTGTTCTACTTGTTCTTTCAGGCTCATGGCCACCAGATTCCCAGCGGTGGGGTCCAATATGGGCCTGGGGCTTTGGAGCAGCAGAACCAAGTCCAGAGTCTCCTGTCTGAGCCCCACAGTCACCAGAGGAGGTGGTCCCACCCCCAGCACCACTCTGTTGGTGTTCTTCCACAGCCTGAGCCTGAGGAGGAGACTAAACCCTTCGTCCTGGACCTCAAGAACTTTCCAGACCTGGCCAATGCTGACATCAACTCACAGAACCCCAACATACAGGTGAGTCTGGAGAGAGGAGTTTCTCAGACAGCCATATATATTATATCTGAAAGCTGCTCATTGCTCGTTGACTCCAGGGAAGGGAATAATACATTATATATCCATCTTCCAGCAGTAAAAGTTAACTAAGTCAAAAAGGCTCACTACAGACCACATGCTCCATGGCAGAGGCCAACAGGGATTCCATGCTTAATTGTTAGAGGAGACTAACTACAGCATCATCTATTTGCCAATTGGCACCACATTTGTCATGGTAACTCAGACATTATATCTACATGACCATCCCACTTGCAATAGCACAACGCATTAAGGAGATTTTTTTTGTCTGCAGTAGAAGCCCTGCATTTGAGGGATAGCTATAGAAAAACTGTATGGCACAACAAAGGTCTGAAGAAGTTGATTGTCCTGTCTCGAACTCGAGATTTCTGTTCCAAATAAAGTGACGATTGTGTAGGACGAGCAGCAAAAAAACTAATTTGCACACAATTCAAAATGACGGGGAAACTATGTAGATGCAAAGCAGCATGCCTTACATTTATTATTATTATTAAGATAAGATAAGATAAGATAATCCTTTATTAGTCCCTCAGTGGGGAAATTACAGGATTACAGCAGCATTGCTCACAGTAATAAGTAAAAAACAAGAAGTATAATAACAGAAATAAGATAAAAGAGTAAAAACAAGAAGAATATTATATATACAGACGGAGTAGAAATAGAATAAAGTGGATAAAGTGTATAAAATAAATAAGAAAATTAAAAAGTACTTAAACATATTAGTATTGCACCAGTGGGTGGGCTAGAGTGCTATTACATTATTCCTCTGGACCCACAGAATCCAGGAGAAAATAATGTAGTTTTTTAGATGTATGATTGAAAATGTCCAGGTTCCAGTATTACTGGGAGCAATACACCCACCAAGTGTGAAGTAGTAGATGCTCTATTGTTAGATTATGGCTTACATTTAAACCATTCATGTAAGCAAAACATTTATCCTTTTGTTGTGTTGAATGATCAATTTCCTAAATGTTTGACAAAACAGTCTTTCAGTCTAATCCTGACCCGGCTGCATATTTTGAACTATTAAATTAAAGTGTAATAAAGGGAAACAGGCTCTGTAATCATAAGTGTGAGCCATTAAGTCCTCATCATCTTCTAAATTGAAATCCTCTCCAACTCTGGTCTGTGTAATCAGGATGTGGTTAGAGGGATGTAATGACGTCTACAACAAGTACAGAAACCGATGAAATGCCCGATCATTTTTCATGTAACAAACTCTATATAGTCAACTCAGACAAATTAAAGCATTTCCAATCCTCATACATCTTTCCTAACTTTACAATTGATTTTAACAAGTCTAGTCTCCCTGTTGCCTGGTCACATCCGCTCAATGGGCCCTTGGAAGTATATAGCATGGAGGATGAGTCATATTGAGCTAATGAGAGGTAGTTCTCCAGAATAAATGCTCATATTCTCTCCCTGAGAGGATCACTTGGTTGGCTGAATACTCACGCTCACGTCTGGCTGGCTGACGTAGATCAGCGGGTTCACTTGCTAAAAAACTTCTCAGCCGATTTGCGTTAGCTAATTTCTTGAGAAGAGCACATTAGACCATGAGTTAATGCCACAATACCGAACAGTTCAATGGCTTGTTGTGTGTCATTGTCTTCTACTCCCTGTTAATAAGTCATTTCTAAGTTTAACAGTCAAGTTAAGATGTGTAGTCTTGGTTTGCTAGTTTAGACTAATAAGAGAGAGTTGTTAATCAAATCTTGATGATGTCCAAGATGAGATCAGGGCCACACATCAGAGTCCCTCTCTATTTCTGCGCAGGTAACCATTGAGGTGGTGGACGACCCTCAGATGGAGGTGGAGATGGACCTTGCCAAGGAAAAAGACTGGCTACCTTCTTCTTCCTCCTCACCCTCTTCCACCGTGGATTGGCTTGGAGGCAAGAAGCTTTTCTGGCCTCTTTTCTGGAGTTACACCGACAGCGATTCCAGCGAGGACAGCAACAGCAGGTCAGGCGTGGAGGAAACTGGCGAGGAAGAGGAGGAGGAGGAGGAGGAGGAGGATTATTCCCTGGACGGCAGCGAAGAGCCCTTACCCAGTGGAGTGGGCGGAGACTGGGATACACGTTGGAACGAAGGCTGGGATCCAGTGCAGAGCTACTATGGTAAGTTTGCCAACTGGTACACTGGCTGTCTGCTCGTACAGCTGCACAGCTCTTTTAGATATGACTTCATCAAAATGATTATGGCTTTTAGAAAACAAACTAAATGTATCCTGTGAGTCTTACCAAAGAACGAGAATGCAAATAGGGAAATACAATTACTGAATTTATCATATGAAAAAAGAGATAAAGATAATGGAAATATCTGGAAGGAGAGACAGAGAACTACAGAGTGGTGCATTATTACTGTCTTCACAATCAGAAAGAACCAAACGATGCCCGCGACCATTCGACCATCAGGACATTGTGGGTAATGCCTACTTTGAAGTTGACACTGGTCGTGCTGGCCGCAGAGGCCCGCCTTTTGAAGATGGGTCCCGATGCGCTCACTAATGGCAGCGTGAGGCCGGCACTGTTCCCTGGGACAAAACAGTCCTCTGCCTGTGGACAATTAGAGGGCAGATTTGGAACACAGAATAACAGGGGCCATTCGGCCGGCCCTTTTCATCCTTCCCAGAGACCCCATGCCCCCCCCCCCCCCCCCCCCCCCCCCCCCACCCCAGACTCTGGCGGCCCTAACTGCCTTCTGCGGCTCAGCCTTTAGAGCCAGTCCAAGAATTTCGGGGGGCTTTCAGGACTCTGCATATCTTTTACAGTTTGTTCCCCCTCTTAATTCTGCCTTCCTCTGGTGGGAAAACATGTTGTGTCTGAGCCTGCACAGACCACTTATTCATTGGTAAAGATGGTAAATAATTAGCGAGAAAGAGAACGGTGTACACAGGGACTGAAAAAGGAAAGTCTAACAGGCAAGGCAGTGTGTGAGCCGATCGGTGCGATTCCTAGTGTAGGTCATGGGCTCACCACAGCCTAAGGCTTTCATTCTTCAGAGATCTTTCACAGAAATACAAATCTGTGCATGATTGGTCTATTTGTGTTCAAACTTGTAATCTTAAAATGTGGTAGCAGGTGGCTCATTTTGGCTAGTTTTTACTCTTTAAGCTTCTCCTTCTTCATCCTACCAATATATATATATATATATATATATATATATATATATATATATATATATATATATATGAACTGTTGTGCATCTATTGCAGCCAGCAAAAGGCAACAATGCTTATTAAGTGGTCACATCTAAAGACTCAGTGAACATACATCAAGGATGTCTGCCTTGGCTTCTTCTGTAATTAGGACTCTCCTGAGACCTCATTCCCGTATGGCCACATGGCGACTTGGCCGCGCCCACAAAGTAAAATTGGGTGCTCGCTACACCCAAGCTGGTATTTCTGCACCCACCTCGCCTTTAATCAAGAATGACTTGTTTTCAATGTTATTAACAACACAAGGAAACATGGTGCGGAGGCGGACTGCCACAGCACAGCTTCTCTCTCTAATTTGACTGAGGCCTTCTTAAAAATAATATGGGTTAGCATGGGAAAGGTTGTCCAGTCCTGGAAAAGACTGTTGAAGTACATATTGAGGTCTCTTTAACACAAAACTGCCAGGTGCATCTATGAATTGTAATCTTCCTCTCATGATCTATCAATATGTACATTATAATGTGCTTTACAGAATCGGATTGAGATTTCATCGCAGTTCAAAGTACGTTTTGAAATGTAGCACAAGGCTAAGGCTGAGTTTGTGGCACTGACTTTCCTTTCCACAGAGAAGGAGACAGATGAGTGGACTCCCTGGTCTCCCTGTTCAGTGACATGTGGAAATGGTGAGAGGAAGAGGACTAAATCCTGTGGCTACTCCTGCACTCTGACAGAGGCCTCCAAGTGTGACCTGGAGCCTTGTCCTGGTGAGATTATATTTCCCTTTCAGGAGAGAAAAACAATAAGCCAAAACCAGAGTATTTAGATAGTTGTATTCTACTTTCCCAGCTGTTTTATTTAATCTACAGCTGATGTTTCCCTCTTCTTTTTGTAGGTGATGGCAACACTGTGGTAGAGCCTTTCCCCTTTGAGATGGAGAATGGCACAGAGCCATTTGGTACAGGTGAGTTTTTCTAATGGGACGTTCTCCATAACATCTTTCATTAGCTTAACAGATCACATCTTGAAGCTAATTTAACCCATTAACTGCAAGCTGTTACATATACTGTACAGTCCATCATTTTACAATCAAAGCCAGACAAATACAACAACATACTGTTGTTGTATTTGTCTCTGTTGCTAATGGATTCGTCATTATGGTAACACGCCACAGAGGAAAGTAGCACTGGCTTGCTCAATACTGTAACACAGATGTTTATAGATGCCAGATATAGGATCCAGACTTGACTAGAGTGGCCTCTGTTCGTGCGACAATAAACAACTGTAAAAAAACAAGCTCATGTATTCTTGCTGTCCTCTTTCCAATAGATGTGGACAGCTGTGAGAAGTGGCTCAACTGTAAGAGCGAGTTCCTCCAGAGGTACCTCCACCAGGTGTTGTCTGAGCTGCCCAGCTGTCCCTGCTCATACCCCTCTAAAGTGGCGTACACGGTAGTCAGTGTCTACGATGACAATCACGGCCGACAGTTCCGCTGGCGTGATGCCAGCGGCCCCAAGGAGCGCCTGGACATCTACAAGCCCTCAGCCCGTAGCTGCATCCGCTCAGCACTTTCCAGCGACTTGTCTACTCCCGCAGCGCAGCACTGTTGTTATGGCGATCGTGGTCGGCTGATCACGCGTGGGAAAGGTGCAGGAACGCCTAACCTGATCAGCACTGAGGTCTCACCTGAGCTGCACTTTAAAATTGATGTGCTGCCTTGGATTCTCTGCAAGGGAGACTGGAGTCGTTTCCATGCTGTACGGCCACCAAATAATGGATTGAGCTGCCCAGAAAACCCCTATGAAGACGTGTTCATGAATGAACTGGAAGAGGCCAGGGAGTACTGAGGGACCACAGCCAAAAATACCACTTCACTCAGAGAGTCAGGGGGCCCAATCCTAATTTGAGAGGAGACTTTTAAAAGTCATGAAATGTTACATCTGAACCATGTTGTGCATCATGCATTCACCGAGCACTGACACGGAGGAAATGTTGGTGGTTGGGGTATTTGTGGGGTTTAGGTGTGATGGTAAAGGGTGGCTGTCTCAAGTTAGGATTTAGCAGAGTGTCCTGATATCAGACTCAACTCAACTGAATTACAAGAATGAAAAAAAAAAGCAGTGCTCTCCCATCGCTTGCCAACCTGTTTTATATCTGGCATAATAAGGCCTCTCTCTTTATATTCACTCTCTCCTGGGTGTGTGTAAGCATGATGTCTCATACCTGCTTTTTGATGATGTCCTGGCGCTCTTGTGATTGACAATAGCAACATATGGTAAACATCCAGATCATGCTTCTTGTAAGTTTTACATTAAAAAATGTATACATGTGGGCTGGGTATATTAAGAAAGCAAACACATGCATGGGAAGAGTCCAACAGAAGAATATCCCAACTAAGCTGCTACGATATAACATCCTTCAGGTTTTACAAAGGCATTAAGGGGAACAATACGACAGGACATCGGGAAACCCAAAAGATGCCACATGCATTTACAATAATGTATATTTCAGCCATTCTTTTGGGACACTAAAATTAGTAATGTTAGAAGAATTTAGGATCTCAACCAGAGGTAAGCTAAAAGGATTTGAAACATTGTGCTGTCTGCTGAGAATTATGAGAATATCCAATTAGCATTAATGGTACTGGAACAGCACATTAGATAACACAATGTTTTGTCACACAGATTGATTTCACATGTTTCCTCGCATTTTGACAACAAGAAAGATATATGATCTGGGTGCCAAAGAGTTAACAATCAGACAATGGGTGCTTGTGTAAATCCAGCTCCCAAATCTCTGTGGTGCAAATGTAGGAAAGCGTCCTTTGTACGGTGAGTGGATTGTGCTCATAGATTTCTACAATATTCTCAGGGGGACTAACTGACCACAATAAACACATTTGTTAATTTACCTCGACATCCGAGCACTATTGGAACTAGTACAAAGTGTATTGGGTTGAAGGTTGGTAGAAGTGTATCGGATGTCTTATCCTGATTTTAATTGATTGCAACAGGTAATGCTTTTTGTGCAGTTTCAGAGAGCAGTTGGAACCCTTATAACTGAATAGTTGATGCATTGTGTGTGTGTGTGTGTGTGTGTGTGTGTGTGTGTGTGGTAGAAAGATGCCATTAATACGTAAACTGTTGGGTTAGTGTCTTTAGATTTATGAACATAACTTGATTGGATAGAAAGGACAGTACTAGTCAAATATTAAACCCTGAGAGGTCATACAGTTGGAGCCCTTACCCTGGCTAACATAGTGTGTAGGTTAAGGCAACATGGAAGTAGTCACCATTAGCAAATACCTCATAAGGTATAGTGTAAAAGAATGAAAAAATATGTTGAACCATAATTAGAATAGTTTTTAGTATTGTAGCAGTAACAGTTTGCACGTCACAGAGTGGCAGTGATGTTACATCTACATATTTTAAAATACTTTCAAATTCCAGGAACTGCCCTTTCTATCCAGTCTTATTCTATGGATGTTCACTCCAAACCTTTTTTTCAGGAATTCTGCCTCCAGATGTGTATATGCCAACACGCATTTACATTTTGTAATCACCGATCATTATAAAGGAAGGCACTTTATTTAATATATATATATATATATATATATATATATATATATATATATATATATATATATATATATATATATACACACACAAAAGATATATCAAAATCACTACTCATGTTGGCCATGTGTTGATGGTGTAGTGTTATTGTGAAGGGAAACGCGCCAGAAAGGCTGCATTGTTTTATGAAAGTGCATATATCAAGTGTTCTGTTGAGGAAAGCATGATCTTGTTGTGATTTCTAAATCTAATATTACATGGTGTTGTACAGTATTTATTTGTCTGTTCTCTTTTTTTAAGTTTGCTGAAGCTTTGAAATGTCTCTATACTCAACATGGTGCACTAATTTGACGGAGAAATAAAGGCACCCATTATCAAAAGGGAAACCACTTGCCACATATCACTTCATACAGAACATCAAGTGTCTTTTCTGTTCTACTTTGTACTGCAGTGCTTTATGAATGTGTTATTGCAATTATGCTAAAGAAATATATAAAGACCTTGCATTCATCATCTGACTCTTTAATATGCCGTTTCTTTTTCCATATTTTTTCAATACTGTGTAGTGGAGCCAATCATAGCATAGTATTGGAGAGCAACATTCCTTAAAACTCAAATGAGTTGTTTTACTCTTTATTGACGGACATTGCAACATTTTCCGTAACTTTCCTCTCCAACAAGACAGGTACAATGCAGCAAGCATTCCTTTGAGGTGCAAACATGTCACTTTCTTCTTTGCAGCAACAGGCTAAATATTAAGACATCCATTGGGGGGTACTGTACCAAGACCTGCCAGAAGGTGTGACAGAGCATTCAGGCTTCTATTTCCGGTAGTCCTACCACAAATGTTTGAATCCTCCTTCATGTCAGGATATTAGCAAAGAATTTTAAAGAATAGTTTGACATTTTGGGAAATGTGCTTATTTGCTCTCTTGCCGATAATTAGATGTACAGATTGATACCACTCAATTAAATTAAATTCAGTTTATTTTGTATAGCCCAGAATCACAAATTGCAAACTCCCCTCAGAGCTTTAAAATCCATACACGTACGACATCCCTGTCCCAGGACCTCACATCGGATCAGGAAACACTCCCCAAAAAACAGAAAAAACCCTTTCAGGGGAAAAAAGGGAAGAAACCTTCAGGAGAACAACAGAGGAGGATCCCTCTCCCTGATTCAGACACATGGGTATTACACAAGATATCCAATTCCTTTAAATGTCCATTCCCTTGTAAAGTGCATTAACAGTCAAAGTCAGACCATCAGGTTCCTGTATTCAGCGGTTAGCGTCCTGTCCACATAACTGAGCTGGTGGAAGCTGGTATGCTAAATTCTTTAACGATCCGTAAATATCATTTGTGGCTTTGTGTATTAGCATCTGCCTTCATGAGGAGGAGTAATGTGTATCAGGACAGGATTCAATTAAGAATCATGCATGATGTGTTAGCAGTGTGTGCAATCGCTGTTTAAACCAACAGCCTTCTTTGTTTACTCTGTTTTTATCGTCTCAATCCAACATTGGTTTTTTTTATAAAGTGAGTTCACATCCAGAAGTAAAAAGTCCAACTAACACTTTCTGTCAGTCTTCAAAACAATCATCCCAGCCTTTTTAATCCGTGCATGCTTCAGGATTTTTGTGAGAATTCATGAATATGACCTTCAGTTGTGGTTGTGACCCAAAGTGTTAGAGTCCAAGCAAGAGCACGGTGGATAGTAGTGTTGGCAAGAGATTCCCGTTGATTGAGGTTCCAGAAAGGACCAGCTGGATATCTAAATCATACAGAAGATTCCACAAAACTAGACAATAAAGTTCTGCTAATTCATAAATGAAACCTCTTAAGCCCCTGCATGCCTGCACCAACATCCTGTCCTGATACACATTACTCCTCCATCTCTATTGTGGTATCTAGGTTGATCTTTTTCTCCCATCATGTTGTCCGAGGCTATACTCTTTCCAGAGGATTTAATAACATTGAGCTTAAAGGTTCAAAGGGCAAGGTAATGCAAATCCATAGATTTAAGCAAGCCCAATACTCCATTTAGATACTTTAATTCCTGTAGGTCATGATGGGAGAAGCTTGGTTATGCGTTTACAATAGAACATTAGATTAAAAGAGAGACAGTTAGCAGAGGATGTACTCATGTTATGTGCAAGGAGATATTTATAAATACTTCTATCCATCCGTGTGGCGAGTATATTACATTACATTACATTTAGCTGACGCTTTTATCCAAATGCATGACTTATACACCGTAGAACTGCTACGGGAGCAATTTGGGGTTAAGTGTCTTGCTCAAGGACACAACTAGGGCTAGCGGAGGCGGGGATTGAACTGATTGAAAGACGGACCTGCTAACCACTGACCCACAGTCGCCCTAGAATATACTTTGGAATTAACACTAAGGAGCTTGGTAGGTATACTATGGTCCTTCAGTGACTCCTAAGTTGACTACAGAGTGCTGAGTGGAGGGAAGCCAGACACATGTGGACCACATTTCTTCTGCAGAATAACAGATAAATAACCTCAGATGTGCAGAGAGAGAGAATCCAGAAGAAAGAGGAAAAAAGAACATGAAAGAGAGAGATTTCAAAACTCTGTGGCTAAAAGATGTTATCTGAAATATTGACTGGCGCAAGAGTTACCGGGCGGCTGCTTTTGAAACCGGCTGAATACACTTCACAGTTTAAGGAGGGCATGTGTGTCATGTCACTGTGGTAGAAACTGAAGTTCAAGCCGACCATTGTATTTCAATCTAGCATGGATTGTTTCACATACAAAATGTGAAAAAATTAGATTATCATCCTAAATTCTGAAGGTACGCCTTGTGAATGTGTGTGTGTGATGTGATTCATTCCTTTAGTCATGGCTCTGGTGGCCCAGGCCCCGTGCCAGCGCTCGGTGGATACAAATCTGTTTACTTTTGTCGGCTGGCAGGAACATAACATTTCCTCTGGGTGTACTGCGGCTGGTTGACCAGCAAACAGCATACCCTTCAAGTCAGATCACTTGTGCTGAGGGTAACCCCGGCCTACGCTAACAAACATATACTCACACACTAACAAGGGTTCAACGTAGCCTTGAAAAACAGCCGTCATGGAAACACACATATTGCCTTGATGGTAACAAACAAACCCATACACATGCTTTAGCAGCTCTGCCTACATGACATGCCAGTGGATCGTATGATCTTATGGATTATCTGGAGGTCAGTTTATCCCATTCCTTGACCAGCCTGACACAGAGGAAGGCCTTGTTCTGAGATGATCAGCAAGACTAATCTCAAAATGGAGCCTCAACTCATAAGAGGAAGAAATCCAAGAGTTGTGGAGCACTTCGCAAAAAAAAACAAGTGTGTATTTCAGTTTAGTGCCACAGGTGATACAGGTGGTTACTATGTAAAATAATAACAAGACTAACAGCAGGAATGATGTTTTACCGTGTTCCCCATCTACACATGCTGGGGCTGATGGAAACACCATTAGTATTTTATCATCAGCCAAAGTACTGGTCAAATTCATATTTTGGCCCTATGTGGAATGAGAAGGGTTAACCAAAGTCAGAAGGATTCATCCTCTGTGGAGCATGAAAGTCTGTTCAAAATTCAATGACAATCCACCCGATAGGTGTAGGGATAATTCCGCCTGGAGCAAAATGGTGGACTGTCAGCACCATCAGCATCATCAGCACCATAGAGCCCCAAGCATGGCAAATGTACAAAACTATGACTGTGTTTATTCTCGTCTTACAAAAAACAAATTGCTCCTGTAGGCTGTTCCTGTGGTGAGGGAATGGGTGTGGTTGTTAGTTAGCCCTGATGGGCAGGTGGCAACCTGGCATGGTAGGGGATTCTAAGGGGAGTGTTTCCTGATCCGATGTGAGGTCCTGGGACAGGGATGTCGTATGTGTACAGATTGTAAAGCCCTCTGAGGGGAGTTTGTAATTTGTGATTTTGGGCTATACAAAAGTGTATGAATGGGTGTGAATGGGTGAATGATGACATGTGACTAGAAAAGCATTATACAAGTACATTCCATTTACCATTTAAATTCACTGGACAATATGTATGTTGTCTAATGTGAACATGCCCTTTATTCTTTAATATTCTTAATGCTCTTCAATCTTGCAGACCGAGAACAATAACACTCAACATCAATATCCTCAGAGGAGTCTGGATGACTGACATTCTTTGGTTGAACCAGACTCTACAAACTTTTTTGTTTACTCATGTCCAGTGGGAGTCTTAACCCCACCTTTCTGTTAATAATATAATCAAAAGAGCAGCCAACACAATATCTTTGCTAGCCAGCCAGCCATAACAACATCAAACAGCCCCGAGCCTCCAGCGTTTACACAGAGCCAAGACCATGGACCAAAAATATGATTGCTCCTTTATTTTAAGATAAGAATACAGACAAGCTTGAAGGTTATTGTGAACAATATCTACAGGTATGAAGCTGTCGCGGTCTGGGTTTTTGCGTCTTGTTTCCTGTTTTATTTTGAAGTAGTAGCTGCAGCAACATTAATTGAAGACAAACCAAGTGCAGAAAAAATACGGTTAGCAGAGCGAGTGTTGTAAGCAGGGGATGAGATGTGCAACAGCTGACACAGGTAGGGCGGAGATAAACCAAGGAGAGTTTTATAGATTAACAAGAACCAGTGAATTTTTCGACGCGTACACAAAGATGGCCAGTTTAGTGATGAATATAGAGTGCAGTGGTGTGTTCTGAAGGGAGCATTTGTTACAAACCGGATTGCAGAGTTGTAGAGAACATCAAGCTTTTGTAGCGAGCCCTTGCATGCTGATCTATAGAAGACATCCCCTTAATCAAACATGGGAAGGATGGTCATTTGTACGAGTGTTTTTTTAGCAGAGGTGGTGAAAGCAGAGCACATTCTGTAAAGGAACACCATTTTTGATTTGATTTTGGACTGCAGTTTATCAATGTGGATGGAGAAGGAGAGAGTATTGTCTAGCCAGATTCCTAAATATTTACATTCAGTAACCTGGTCTAGAGGAGTCCCATCAAGGGTAGATATGCTAGGGGCAATTAAGGGTGCACGCCCCTTCTTACCAAACCACATGATTTTGGTCTTAGAGGCATTTTGTTAGGGTTGTGTGGTGTGGAGGACCCAAACGCACGCTCACGCAGCAGACTTTAAGATTCAAAATGAGGATCTTTATTTCCCTAACGGATCGGGAAGGAAAAAACAGCAAAGAATAAAACAAACAAAACAATGATCAGAGTAGTCCAGCTGATCAGAAGAGAGTGTTCCCTCGCTGGAGCCGGGAGGGCAACTCAACCGAACTCTAGTCCTTGCTACCAACGGGATCGGTAGAGACCTGGTGATTCCCAACATGCAGTAAGGAACCAGAGTGGTGACCGGAATGATCTGACAACCCGCCAGGGAATACCATGGTCCTTAAAACAGCTGGCAGCACTTAGGGCAACGAGCCCCAGCTGAGCCAAAGGAGAGGGGCGTGGTAGTGGGCGGAAACCGGAGGTGGAGACTGTAGACTGACAAAAGCAAAACATTAAGCACACAACAACAAACCAGACAGGAGGGGAACAAAGAGGGGAGCCAACACTAACATCAGACAGGGATCCTAACACATTTAATTGTTGATGCAGACTAGAGAAAGCCTGTTGGATTTTATTGAAACTGTGCTGTAGCTTTTGACGGACTACGTCTGGAGAGGGGCCAATAGAGTAGAGGATTGTGTCATCTGCGTACAGATGGATGGATGAATCCACTACAGAACTTGCTATATTATTGATATAGATGGAGAAAAGAGTAGAGCCAAGAATTGATCCCTGAGGGACACCTTTGGTGACCGGGAGTGGCTGCGAGAGAAGTTGCTCTGCTCTAAAACATTGCACTCTGTCTGTAAGGTAGTTAGAGAACCAAGACAAGGAGGTCCCCGTGACTCCAATATGACTGAGCCTGTCAATGTGAACAGAGTGATGTACTGTATCAAAGGCTTTGGCTAGATCTATAAAAATTGCAGCACAAAACATCTTTGAGTCCAAGGCAGAAATGATGTCATTAAGGACTTTAAGGGTCCTGTTTTATCCTTAGATGATCGCCCTGCATGGAACCTATTTTTTTGTGATTCCTCTGTTTTTTCTGAAAGGAATAAAGTTTCTTTTGCACCATTGTCAGTATTTGGGTCCTCTCTCTCTCACTACAACAGTCGTGACGGAACGAACCGACCATCATGGACTCAGCCTTCGACCGTTATGTTGCACTTTTTATTGGATCCTGCCTGTTTTCTGGTGGGCTTCGTGATAAGAGAGGTTGATTGTTCAGGGTCAAGGTGGACCCTGACCCGTTCGAGGGGACCCACCTGGCTTATGGTGGGCCTCGTAGCATCAGGGGCAAGGTTCGCACCTCCGCAGCCCCGGAGCTGAGGGCCCGAACCTCCGGACTGCGACGGGTTCCAGTTGCCGCTTCAGGACTGCGTCGGGTTCTGGCTGCCGCTTCCAAACGCCGTCAGGTTCCCGCTTCCGTGCCCCAGCCCAAGTTGGTTCACGCGTTTGTTACTTCTAGACTAGATTACTGCAATTCCATATCAGGCTGCTCTAATAAGTGCATCTGAGTTGTGAGTCCACTGACTTCTGGGACTTCCTGTATCTTGCTGAGTATAATCTTTAAAGAGGTTCTCTGCTATATTACTACTGTATCTGCTGTATTTAGGTATACTAGAATGCTAGTCTGTACTGTCTTTCTAATTTGAAACATTTTGAACTGTGATTTCTTGCTTTTTTACACAAGTGACTGAAAAGGCAACAAAACCAGCTAGGATTTAATTATTTGTTCTGTAATCCAAATCTACTAGGGACTAAACTATTTCTACTTTCTACTTTGAGGTAAACAGACCTTTGACCTTAATCAGTTTGGCAAGAATTTCACATTCTAGCAAAACTGAAACTTCACTGGTGGCAAAGAATCCCCTGCCTGAGTGCCGACTCATACCAGTATCGATAAGTGGGCAATTCCTTCAACGACCTGAGGGCGGGCTTGACACTGCTGTAGCTAATTATCGCCAACTCTGGTGTAAAACCAGGTGGGGGCTTGAAGCGTCAGCTGAAGCATCAGGAAGACTCCTCGTATGAAGACTCGGAGGATAAAGACCTAGGAGTCTTTCATTGGAGTCTTCGGTGGTGGCTGAGTATAAACATTTCCCTGTGAAAATGTGTTTTCTTTCCATACCAGTGTGCACATCTACTCGTAGATACTATAGACCGCGGACTCATTCACACATGCATCAAAATCCCTACTCTTTTATTTATCCCACCCGCTCCACACAGACCCAGCGCCTCGTCACAGCGCCAAGCCACTTTGTTGACTACTTCACAAAAAAGATAGACGACATACGCTCCTCATTTACCCGTCAAGACTGAACTTCTCCTCCTTCCAGGAAAACGCTCTCCCACCCACGACCTGACTATTACCTTCAACAACTCAGTGTTGGCTCCAACTCCGAGTGCCAGGAACCTCGGTGTGACACTCAACAGTCAACTCTCCCTGACTGCCAACATTACCGCAACAACACGCTCCTGTAGGTACATGCTGTACAACATCAGGAGAATACGACCTCTTCTCACTCAGAAGGCGGCACATGTTCTGGTCCAGGCTCTGGTCATCTCATGGCTAGACTACTGTAACTCCCTCCTGGCAGGTCTACCTGCTAATGCCATTCGACCTCTACAGCTCATCCAGAATGCAGCTGCTCAACTGGTCTTCAACCTCCCGAAATTTACCCACACTACTCTGCTCCTCCGCGACCTTCACTGGTTACCGGTGGCCGCCCGCATCTGCTTCAAAACATTGGTACTTGTGTACCGTGCTGCAAACAGATCGGGTCCGGTCTACATCCAGAACATGGTCAAACCGTACACCCCAGCCCGTTCACTTCGCTCGACTTCTGCCAATCGGCTTGTAGCTCCTTCACTTCGAGCTAAACACTCAACAAAGTCACGACTGTTTGCTGTGCTGGCTCCTCATTGGTGGAACGAGCTCCCCATTGACATCAGGACAGCAGAAAGTCTCTACATCTTCCGTCGCAAACTAAAAACACATCTTTTTCGACTATACCTTGAATAGGGAAGGTAGTGCCGTAGTAGCACTTTAGTAGCACTTAAATGTCCCTTACCGATAGCACTTTGTTGTTTAACTTTATTGAAGAAATTGTACTTGCTTAATTCTTGTTGTTCTGAGTTTGGACTCATGGTTTAATGACAAGTCGCTTTGGATAAAAGCATCAGCTAAATGACATGTAATGTAATGTAATGTAATAAGTCTCTTAAATCCCTCCAGTTGATCCAGAATGCTGCAGCTCGTGTACTAACAAAAACTAAGAAAAGAGATCACATGACTCCTGTATTAGCTGCTCTGCAATGGCTCCCTGTAAAATCAAGAATCACATTTAAAATTCTTCTCCTCACCTACAAAGCCTTGATTGGTGATGCACCATCATATCTTAAGGAGCTTGTAGTACCATATTACCCCACTAGAGAGCTGCGCTCACTAAATGCGGGGCTACTTGTGGTTCCTAGAGTCCTAAAAAGTAGGATGGGAGCAAGAGCCTTCAGTTATCAAGCTCCTCTTTTATGGAACCAGCTTCTACTTTCAGTCCGGGAGGCAGACACAGTCATCACATTTAACAGTAGACATAAGACTTTCCTTTTAGCGCTTATAGTTAGGGCTGAATCAGGTTTGCCCTGGTCCAGCCCTGAGATATGCTGCTATAGGCTGCTGGGGGACGTTTTATGATACACTGAGCTCCGATCTTCTCTCTCGCCTTATGGATGAATTTACATCTCTCCATTGCACCTTACTGCTTCCTCCCCGGAGTCTTTGTGACTTCTCGTCTCATAGGGTCCATTGGACCTGGCTGTGTCTGAAGCTGGTCCCGGGCCCTTGCCCCTGCTTCCTGCATCCATCCTCTGGCCTAGACCTGGCCTCCTTCCCAATGGCCCTGCCTCCTTCTTGGTGCCTCCTGCCTCAAAGGCCAACCTCATTGGTCTTCCTCCGTGGCCCCGCCTCCTGCCATAGCCCTGCTGATGCCCCCCCACCTCTTTCTCCTTCTGTTTCATAGATTGTGAAAATCTGGATCGTGGTCCATGCCTACTAATTATTCATCATTTCTGACATATTCATTGAATGTGTAACTCTGTAACGCTGTTCATCTGGTCACATGACATCTATTGCTTCTGTCCATTCCAGGGAGAGGGATCCTCCTCTGTTGCTCTCCAGGAGGTTTATTCCCTTTTTCCCTGTGAAAAGTTTTTTTCTATTCTTTGGGAGTGTTTCCTGATCCGATGTGATCGTATGTGTACAATTGTAAAGCCCTCTGAGGCCAATTTTTTATTTGTGATTTTGGGATATACAAAATAAACTGAATTTAATTGAATAATAAATTCAATAACATCTGGATGACTATGGATGTGTTGAGAACATTTCGGACCACATCCAAACATCTTAACTGTAACAATTCAGTGAAGTAAAAAAAAAGAAGGTACTAGAACTTAATTCCAGACAATGTCTGAGGCATATGTTTTCAGGATGTCTCTGACTCTAATCAAAGTGAAAATCAATAAGGTTTACTGTTCCAATTGAGAGATTTTTCAAAGTAAAAGTCTAAAATGTTTACGATCAAAAAGCTAACTTCGCCAAAACCCTCGCTCGCTCCCGATCTGGTCCGTTTGCATGTGTTTACCATGAATGTCAGTATATATGCACACACACATGTCAGTGTCTGCTGATTTGACCACGGAGATCCGAGTGAGATATTGTCCTGCACGAATGATGGAAACTAAAATGGACCGAATTCTGGTTCAAATGTACACTACACAAGCCTGTTTTGACACCAGAAAGCATCATAATCTGTGTTGTTTTCCTTTTGAGTTCATGTTCTCAATGAAAAAACATAGGAGAATACTGAACATTCAAGAAACTGACATAGAGCACCCCCTGCTGGTCACAACTAAGTATACATACCTCAGGGTACCGTCAGCTACTCTGTTATACATCTGAAACACTTGTGAGATCTCAAAGCTTTGTTTGCAATCTGACATTTGACATTTTAATTCTCGAATCACATTTGTTGTAAGGCAATACGTTATTTTCATGAACGATTATTATCCAGACCATTTTCCCAATTATTGATTAATTGATGAATTGTTTGTTTAATAAAATGTATTTGTAAAATATGATATTTTACCACGGACAATTTATAACTGCAATCCAAAAGCAAAATATATGCTGATGATCATCATAGAAGGCATGTTAGAAGTTGGTACCGGTGAATTTGGGATATTTTAAGAAAACTTATAAATGAATAATAGATTATCAAAATGGTTGCCATTTACTAGTCAATGCAATTGGTAATACATTATACAAAATAATAATACTAGTTGATCTGCAGGGTTAAACCATTACATCAACATTAACACAAACTCCTGATTTGTCTTAGAAATCATGTTTTACTTTCAGCATCCCTGTCTTCGCCTTGACATAAGTGGACTGAAAAATGCGTAATGTTGGTAATTCTGTGAGGGTTTACCTGTTAAAATGAGAGCAGTATTTGATCACTCACATTAAGAGTCCCAAAGAGCTAGAATCAGTCAAAATATCATTGATCAATGTATTTCCTCTTCCAAATAGGATTCTGTACAGGCTAGTGCGTCAGGGCATGAAGTAGATGCAATCAGTTTATGCTGTTTTCAAAAGAAATACACGACTCTAAATGTGATGTTGTTCCTTTCATGCTTACTTTGTCAGAGCATTTTAGCCCCTTTTGGCACAGCAGAATGTGCTTATGAACAAAGATCTTTACACAAGCAAACATAAGTCCTCATTTGATTCACAATGTCCATCTGCATCACTTATCTTGTCACTTCTGTCTGCATCTCTTTACTAATTCTATATGTGAGACTCTGTGTTGACTCAAACAATTACTGTTATTTCAGTGCTTCATGAGATGAGTGTAATTGTATCAAAGCAGGATTTCCTGCTTCGCCAGCTGAGGTGAAAAGGCGGGATCTCATGTGTGAAGTGCATCTTTCTACGTAGTTGTAGCTGCGCTTGGCAACATTGGTTCTGTTTTCAATCATGAAGGATTTCCCTTGTCCTTTCGTGCTGAAACTGATTGGTGATGGATGAGCTCTGAGGTGGGAGGCGGTACAATGTGGGTCAGAGCTTTAAAGTTTTGAAAACTCAGAACTTACCTCAGCGTTATGTTTATTGTGAACTGAAGTTGATAAGGTGCAGTGGGTGCATGACACATAAACCTATTTCTGCTTTATTAAGAGATCTTTCACAGTAAAAGTCTAAAAAAACTATGTTCTTAATAATTGACTGACTCCCTCCAAAATGAAAATCAGACATTGTTTCTTGCCAATTAAGAGCTTTTTCAAAGTAAATGTCCTACAAAAGACATTGTCTTACGTCGATCCCTCCACTTCCTCTCCTCCCCTGGATCACATCTTACGTTATGTTATAGCTAATGAGTCAATGATAAAACTGTAACTACAGTGTAAAGCTAATTTGCCAATAAGAAGGATGAAACTGCATTGTTTACTTTAGATGGTATTGAGGTTTCTAGTAGGACACAACGCAAATTCCACATAACAAACAGCACACCTAGCCACCATCAAGCTTGCACACTGAAAAACATTCAACCCATCAGGCCCCAGCGAGGATCGAACTCGCGACCCCTGGTTTACAAGACCAGTGCTCTAACCACTGAGCTATGGAGCCCGTTCTGTTGCATTCTGGGTAAACTTATGGTTTTAACCTAATATACGTGAGGTCCTCTGGATATCTTGACACATGTCGTACCCGGAACCAAACGATCGTGGTGTTTGATTATGGCGTTAGAATCTAAAGTTTAAACTAGCAGACTTACCAGACCTGATCATTTACAAAATGGGTATCTTCCTCGTGATTTTGAGCTGGACTGCTATGTTTCTGCTCTTTCTGGTTTTCATATTGTTTCTTGCTTACTGCTTATATGTTAAACACATTCATATGAAATATGACCACATACCTGGGCCACCGAGAGACAGGTAAGTGAAGCGGGGCCGTATTCAATGTTAGCTATATTTGTTTTCTCGTAACCTACATTAGCGAGCGAACATTAGCTAAAACTATTGTTTTGACATAACTACTTTTGTTTTTTCACCCCAGTTTTCTCTTCGGCCATTCAGCAACGTATTTGAGGGCAACGAGAAGTAGCAAACTTATACACGACACGTTCCTGGAATGGTAACGTTAAGCACCAGCGATATTTCATACATATTCGATAAACATAAGTGATAAAACGTCATAATTTCCTTGTCTGTGCTGTACCTCTATGTGTCTAAATTGTTGTCATTTCCCAGATTAACATGTTGCAACACGCAACAGCTTGTCGACTTGATGTGAGAACTTGTAGAACAAAAAACTGTAAACTGTGTGTCAAATATGGACACACCTGGGCTGAATTGAAGTCAAAGACCAAACACGAGATCTCGAGAATAAATATAATTGTTTTGTATCCACACATGTAGATTGATAGTTAAATAGATTCAATGGCAACCGCAAACGTGTATTATTATATTTTGACTTTTAGTTTATCTTACAGTACAACCACAACAATTCGGTGATTATACTGCGCATGCGTCATTGCACCAAAATGCGCTCTCTGGCAACACAAAGTGAAGAATCTGCGCCACTTGACTTTTGCAACATTTATTTTGAAAACTCACTTGTACCTGCGGACCCAAGAGATGCGTGACAGTGAACCAATCAGAAGTCCGAAGCTGCTGTGACGCGACGTTTGTGTCCAAGACAGTCCAACAGTCTTTGTAACTTACAGCTTTTCTATTCTAAAACCTTGGTATAACCATGTGACATTTAAGTAATAGTCATAATGTCATTCGAGGTGACTTTCAATTTCACAATTATATTATTTCATGATATTTTAACTGTGGCTTTAGCTCTTTTTTTTCTATGAACATTGGATTTCATATAATGTGTTTTTTACTTGGTATCTCAAATGTAATAAATGTGTGCTCATAAACTGCACATTCAGAACGCATGAGTGAACTTTTCAACGTGCAAGTTCAGATTTTTGCTCTAGGTTCTCCCATCAGGTTTACACAGTGTTGCTTTTTGCAGCATACCTACCTTCATAATACCAATAATTAAGATGTAATTTACAGGGCGGAGATCCATGGGCCTGTTTGCAGGCAAAATATTCTGCATTACATTATAATCCTTGTGACCTGCCCAGAAGGAACCAAGGTAAACGTCCGCACCTAGTATTTGTGTAACCACGAGTTGCATAAGCATTGCACAATAAGCAGTATACAAGTGCACCGCTATACAGATGGTCCTGCTTTGGTAAAAATATAATAGAAAGATTGGAATACATCCTGATAATTTTTGCAATAAAAGCAACTTGTTTTTTATTGTTCCCTCCTTTGGTGGCTCTGTTTCAGGAGGTCCTGATGTCCTCAAAGTATCCCAAAGATCGATTCTTCTACAAACAACTCTTCAACTTGTTTGGTCAAAGGTAGTTTATCAGACGTTAGATTAGTTATACTTTTCTTTCTGCATATGTCATACAAGTTGTATGGCCTAGGATCAATAAAGCAATGATAATAATAATAAGTGTATATTTGTTATACTGTCAATGCTGAACTGACAACAACCTTTTCTTTCTAAGTTGAAAGTATTGTGTTCCACGTCTCTTTTCAAGGTTTCTAGGTAATGGCCTAGTTACAGCACAGGACCATGAACAGTGGTATAAACAGCGCCGGATCATGGACCCTGCATTTAGTAGCCTGTGAGTTATTCAGTCATCACAAAGAGTCACAATAGAGTATCGGCTCAACATTTATTTGATATTCAGTGTTTGTAATCTTTCTAGATTCTTGCCAACTTTCTGTTGAGCTTAATAGTCCATTGTCTAAAACTCCCCTTATTTTCAGGTATTTGAGAGGTCTAATCAGTGTTTTCAACGAGAGGGCAGAGAAACTGATGACTAAACTTTCAGATGTCGCTGATAATGAGAGAGAGGCCAGCATGCTCCACCTCGTCAACTCTCTCACCCTTGATGTTATTGCTAAGGTATTGTGCCTTATCCTATGTTTACACTATAAGCAACAAAAGCAACAAAACAGCCAAGCGTGGCCAGCAACATTGTGCGTGTCAGGCTTCAGTATGTAGATTCATGTCACCGGCTTCCGTTAAAATGACCATTTTCCATTTTGCTGTCTGTTGTGTGTTCCAAAAAGTTGTTCTTGCCTGTGACAAGAGCATCAGCTTATGACCAAAACAATCATCTATCAATCTTGTTTTCAGGTTGCTTTTGGCGTGGATTTAGAAACGCTGAAGGATAGTTCACTTTTCCCTCAAGCCGTCCAGACATGTCTGAAAGGGATGCTCTTCTCTGTCAGAGACAAGTTTTTTAAGGTAAGACACAGCAAGTTGGCATGGAGTGAGTGTGGTGACAATATGATTAACTGTGTTGGATCCTCAAATATGGCCTTTCCAGTTCAACCCAAAGAACAGACCATTCATTAAAGAGGTTAGGGAAGCTTGCCACCTGCTGCGCACAACTGGAGCTCAGTGGATTCAGGCCAGAAAGACTGCCATGGAAAACGGCGATGACGTACCCAACGACATCCTCACACAGATCATCAAAACAGCTGGCAAAGGTTATGGTTCAGATGGATTTACTGATTAGAGAATAAACATAACATTCAATTATGACCTGTGCAAACACTAGTTTAGAGGATATATTTATTTTAAACTGAGGAGAATTGTATAACAAACAAAACAACTACAAGCATCATCTTCTCAACATGTGCATGTTCTCAGAGCTTAACATTACAGGTCTGTTCTGCAGATCTCATATGTCAAATATTGACGAGAACTGCAGAACAGAACTGCAAGGTTAAGCTCTGACCTGTTCACAATCACATGCAGTAATTAATACAAAGAGTATATGTATACAAATTGTACATTAAGATGACTGGCATATTGTTTTAGTTGTTCAACTCTATTTTCCTATTATTCCAGAGGAAAGTATGACTGAAGAAGATGAAGAATTGATGTTGGACAATTTTGTGACGTTTTTCATCGCGGGTGAGTTTCTGCTGCACGGTGTGAAATGATCCAAAATAAGCTTGATGCTTCCTTTGTAGCACTAGCTAACATTGTTAAAGGGACACCAAATTAAAATATAACCCAATTTCCTTTTTCGCAGAATACAAACTAGTCACTAGTAAAGATGTGAATTCTGGAGATTTGGAGTTTAATATTAATTTTCAAGCATATTGACATAGTTATTTACAAAAATGAATATGCTCTTCTGTATAAATGTTCCATCTTATGACTGTGTGTCATTATTATTATTACCACTTATATTTGAGTCCTTTATTTATTGTTTTTTTTAGATAAACTGGTCTTTGGAGCCCCACGTTTTGGTTGAGAGATAGAAAGGGGTGCCACTTCACTGTGTGTTGTTGGTCCATATTTGCTCCATTTGAAGTAATGTTCTATCATTTTAGGGCATGAAACAACAGCTAATCAACTGGCCTTTTGCATCATGGAACTTACAAGACTTCCTGATATCCTGGAGAAGTAAGAACTGATCAGGCAGTACAAAACAGTTAACACATGTAGCTTTTGAATAGTTTCTTCAGTTGTGTTTATATTTGTCAGAGTGAAGAAAGAGGTGGATGATGTCATTGGAATGAAACAGGACATCACGAATGAGGATCTGGGGAAACTGATCTACCTCTCACAGGTACATATCATTAAGTTAGGTAAATTATGGTTTAGCTATTCAGAAGTGAAGCATGTTGTGCATCCATTGTGCAACTCACCCAGTGAATTATTTGTTGACTCTCAAGTTAGTCTAAATATAAGTCTGTGGATTGATTATTGGGCTATATAAAATAAACTGAATTGAAAAAATTGGATGACACGCTAAACCCAAACCTCTTCTCTGCAATTCTGCTTTGATGTGCTCAAATCGGAATGTTTAAAGCAATTTAGTCTGGATGTGCACCTCCCGCTGTGACCTCCCCCCAGGTGCTTAAAGAGACTCTGAGGATCTACCCAACGGCTCCAGGCACATCTCGGGATGTTCTGGAAGACATTGTCATTGACGGTATCCACATACCCGGGGGAGTCACATGTTTTGTGAGTCTTGCACTTTTGAGTTGGTTTCTACCCATTAAATAGAAGTTGTGTGTCAGAACCCCAAAAAGGTATATCATTTGTCTCAACTTTATATACATAGAGAATACTGACAAAGCATAACAAAAAGTTCCTGCTATCAAGATGTTCAATTAATCCTTCTGAAATTCAGTTCAGTTCCTATGCGACTGGGAGAATGGATAAATTCTTCAAGGACCCGCTGACATTTGATCCAGACAGATTTCACCCAGATGCACCCAAGTAAGAGGCATACAATTTTCACACAATGTCATGTTTTATTGTTAATCATAACACATCAGACCACTGAGCATTGTCCCAGACAAAAGGAGGAATATAGTGTGCATTAATGGAGTCTGTCTCGTATCTGTTTTACAAGGCCTTATTACTGCTACTACCCCTTTGCCCTCGGTCCACGCTCATGTCTTGGAAAGAACTTTGCTCAGGTGGGTGTCTGACGGTCATAAATAATCAACACACACAAAACATAACAACACATGCAACTAACTCAATGGTCTATGGGGCTATTGCAGATGGAAGCTAAAGTGGTTATGGCCAAGCTGCTCCAGAGGTTTGACTTCACCCTTTTGCCTGGACAGACCTTTGACCTCCAGGACTATGGCACACTCAGGCCGAAGAGTAGAGTGGTGTGTTCTGTAAGACGCAGGAATCACAAGAAATAGGTGGTCACATACCATTGCATTATAGCATAAGCAGAAACCATAATGGTCCATGTGGTGAAATTGGGTTGTTCGGTTGCATTACTAATTGTTTATTTAACCTTTATAAAGATACAAATATAAGCTGTGCTTGTTTTAATGATATAAACAGTATATCCACAAGCAGTGATAAAGATGACAATTATACCTAACAATAAGGGGGATATGGGAAAACAAAATAACTACGTCTCGAGTATCATTAGCACTTAACGTGTTAGTTGATGGAACTAACACCTTATATCTTTATATCTGCTCCAACATACTCGCTGTGCTTCTAAACTTGTTTTGGGCCATTAACACTGTTAAGAGGAATGTATTATAAAGCATAAGAGATGATCACTGTTTTATTATTTTAACTGTATGTGATGACGAATGTAATGATTAACTGTATGATGCATGAGAATGAATGGTAGTTTATTGCTTAGAGATAACGGTTAAAATGGAAGCGGGGTGGGAACATGTGATGTTACTTTTATTCTGAAGGCAAGATAAGAGGTTTTATTCTGAAGGGAACTTCTCTGTCTTGACCGGAAGTGTGACGTTTGACCCCGTCATCTTGAAAATGGCCTTAAGCCAACCAAAGTGATGCTTTGTTTAGAAACAGCGAATTACTAACCTTTGAGGTGTTAAAAGCGTGACTGACTAAATAAAGGAGAAGTTGTACTGGGGAAACGTTATTGTATTCGGCTTGAGCGGACCAGACAGACACTAATACACACGGAGGAGTTATTGTATTGGACTGGAAGTTTGTCTCATTCCGGCCCCACGATCGTGATCCTAAATTGTCTATTAACGTTTGCCATTAAATATTGTTAACTTTAATCAATCGAATCCGTTCTAGTAGCAGAATCTTTTCAACACTAATAAAGAAATGACGAGTTTACCATTTTTACCCCAAAAATAATATGCTGTATGTCTGAAGCATGTTCATGTTATCTACTTTGTTTTACACCTAAATAAAGTGATGCTGATTCAATGTGAATTTGAGTTCATGTTCAGTTTGATATGCAGTGATGTTTTTTGTATGTACTCCATATGCCTTGCTGTGTCTTTTACTGTCAGTGTACACACGGCGGCGCTGTGACCTTGCAAATGCGTTTCAAAAGTACCTTTTTAAACTACATTTTCCTGAGAATGAACACGGACAAGTTGTCACATATCTGAGCTTTTTGTCGAGCAGTCGGAATGCGTGTAAATGGAAAGCTCCATAAAGATGCAGCGCTCTGTCGGGTCTTGTGTTTTCTTTCATGAAACGGTGTTTCCGTGGGTCCTCGTCGGACTGTCCCTTTAAGAGGGCGGAGCCTCGCGGGCCTCATCTACCTGCTGACCGCTCCTCTCCCTCGTCTGATTGGCCGTCTTGGCCGAAGTCCTCTTGAATGATTTCAAACCCGAGTGTTTGGACCAGGAGGGGGTCTGTTGCTCAAGGCTCGAGTTCTCCGTCGGTACCGAGCAGCGCTGCTACGACACATTCCGTTGACGCGACGTTTCACCTCTTCGCGTGAAGGGAGCGATGTCCAGAGGAGTCGGCGCCCATTGCGATGGGACCAGGACCTGATAGACCCGGTAATCGATTTAAAACCCAGAACTTCCTTTATTGACGGGATTTGAGTACCAGCGGTTGTTTTCCGAAATACGTTCAGGCTTTAACCTTAAAACGGTAGTGAGAACATTCAGTTCACGCACGGTTTTCCATAGCATCATATTCATATTGTTTTTTCATTACCGGCCCGTTGAAGAGGTGAGCATCCCGATACCTAAATATTGTGGACAATGTACTTATTTTTATACAATCCCGCAGCTCAGGCTTGGATACATTAGATTATAGCGTTATTTTCAAGTCACCGTTTTCCACCAACTGAGACTCGCAGCCTCATCATGGCTAAGAATGCGTCCGAGGGACCAAAGGAAGACCCGAGCCAGTTCACGGACGACGAGGCGCTGCGATGCAGCAAAGAGGAGCTGGTGCGGAGATTACGGAGGGTGGACAGCGAGAAAATGAACGTGATGATCGAGCACGGCAACATGATGAAAGACATCAACCGGCGGCTGCAGATGCACCTGCACGAGATCCGCAACCTGAAGGAGATCAACCAGAAGCTGCAGGACGACAACCATGAGCTCCGGGAGCTCTGCTGCTTCCTGGACGACGACCGCCAGAAGGGCAAGAAGCTGTCCCGCGAGTGGCAACGCTTTGGCCGTCACACTGCCAGTGCCATGTGGAAGGAGGTGGGCACCTACATGATGAAGCTGAAGGAGCTGGAGGCCAACCAGGACACCGTGCTGAGGGAGAACTCTGAGCTCAAGGAGATCATCCTCATGCTGGATGAGGAGAGGAACGGAGCGGGTTCCAGGAGCTCCATAGACAGTCAGTCAAGTTTAACCAACCTGAACGGTGGCACGGGCACGGTCAGGGATGTTGGAGACGGGAGTAGCACGTCCAGCGCAGGCAGTGCTGGTAGCCCCGATCACCACAACCACCTACACAAGCCCACCTCAGAGAACAGTAAGTTGGGCACCACTATGAGGAGGTCCATGGATGACCTGTCAGCACCGCACCATCACAGGAGCATCCCCAATGGAATTAATGGTGAGTACAAACACTCCCTTCCCATGTGGAAACACACCTGCCTGGTGTCACCTGCTGGGAGACTTAACACAGGCCCATTAGACGCACATCTTAGAGTCCAACCAGTCAGGCCTGACACTGAACATTGGCAAAAAGCCCTTTCAGTTTATTGCCATCTTTGTGGCCAAAAGTGGAGAGACCCAAAGTTCTCCAGATAAAATACACTATTTGATATTGTGTGGCCTCTTGGTATGGTTGATTTCTTATACTTCTGTGTGATTGAGCGCTCAAAAGACAGTATGTCGCTGGAGTATTACAGCTCAGATCCTCTTCTTGGTTTCACTCCTCCATAGATAATACAGTCAGGATGTGATTGCACTGACATATGCTGATCAAAATCACTATGAAGGATTAACATGGGGGGGGGGGGTCTTGGCTTAACCTCACTGTAATGTCTTGATTAGGGTGATTAGCACTCACACACACACACACACACACACACACACACACACACACACACACACACACACACTGATATGATCCAATGGACACACACACATACAGTATCCTTAAGTGGCCTTTACAGTCCCATGCTACCCCATCATTTGAATCTGAACTGATTTAAGTTTTAGCCCTTGTCTTTAAGGAAGAGGACTTATCTTAATAGCTTTTAGAAGGGGAGCTCAAGCAAATGGATTATTTTAGGGGATCTTTTGCTGATTATCATTGTTGCCTTTTTGTTGTAGAAGAGCACTCATGTCTGCGATGGAATGCATGGCGTGGGATCAGAAATCAATGTTAAGACCTAAATACACGGCTGAAAGCTTCGAGCTGGGATGAAAATGCCCTGATGGAACAGGAGGACACTAAGCCTCGTTCAGCTAGCACATGGGCTGATAACTCGCCACGATCTGTTTGGCAAGGGAAATAAATTCTGTTTCATGTGACGAACAAAATCATCCACCCAGTTTAAACTTCATCATTATCATTTTTATCCTGATTTACAGCAGCAGCAGCATATATGAGGTCAAAGCAAGCAACTTCAAAATCAGATCACATCGGTCACTTGTTATCCATCAAACATTTATAGACATTGTAGACTGGGAGAACTGTGGAGGTGACAAATTCAAAAGCATGGAAACGAGCATGAGTGAGAGCCGAGGCAGCCCTTAATCCAGAAACACTCACATTTTTGGGCAGTGTTTGGCTGTCATTATGTAACATCAATATTGTGTCTGCAGCGACCCAGCACCTCTCTAAGCTGCTGTTTCTCCTCATGCGTGTGTGACATTGTGCCCCTGAGGCTGATTATAATGCACAAATACCCCCACACACAACCAGCTAGCAGTGGACAGACCTACTTCTCTTGACAGGTTCATCATTTCATTATTAAAACCAATGCATTGGGAATATGATTGATGCTATCTGGTCTTAAACAAAGCTAAGAATCACAAATCTTTCCAGCTTTTACATAATTGCAAACAACTCAACATGGAAAGAAACAGAACTATTGTTGACATTGCCTGAGATATCAATTAATAGAAATGACAATAAAGCAATACTACGTTCATCCTAATCTGCTATTACATAAATTGGATGACTGTACCCAGAAGTGTTAGGAGTTTAGTTGCTTGCATGTCGACACTAGCTCGTACGACTCTGACTAGTAAGACAATTCTTCCCCGGCACAGATTTACTCTATTGGCTGCTTTAAATCCGAGTGACTGTTGTGCGGGTAGATCCGGCTGCGGTGTGAGGTCTTTATTAAACACTGTGGAAATGCCAGAGTGTCTCCTCCTGGGCATTGAGGAGACAAGCTTGATGATTACCGCTCAAGTGCTAAATGAACAGCATCTGTCCGGTCGCCAGACACACACAGACGGGGAGGAGGAGGAGGAATGTGTTTGGTGTCCCAAGAGTGTAACGGACCAGTTGGTTGAGCTAGAAGTTTGTGTTTCATCCATTTTCAGTCAATTAAAAATTTTTCTTTGTCTTATTCGCAAATGAAAATCTAGAAGTCTGTCTCCTTTAGAGGCACTGGGAGAAGAGTGTATAGGAAAGGGGCCCCAGCAAAAGGCCCCCCAATGGATCTCGGCAGTGTTGGGGGAGTGGCTGAATGGCTGTAAGGGGTTGGCTGGGGAGCTGGGAAGGGTGGAGTGGCGGAGGACTGTTGGAGGGTATATTGAGCTCAGAGGAGGTTGGTTTTTATATATATATATATATATATATATATATATATATAATTTTTTTTTTTTGTGCCTTGACGTTTAGTGGTCTGGAACCCAATTCCAGTTGAAGACTGCCTGAAACATGATGCTGTCACGGAGCGCTTACATTAGGCTCGCCTATAGTGCCACACAGACTGCGTATAACTGTGTGAGATTAAGACAAAGTGCCCAAGCGAGACAGCAAAGTGCTGCTTTGACATTGTCCAGATGAGCTGAAAAGATCCTCCCTGCAATAATGCTTGTTGACCTTTTAACAGACCCTCACACATTCTCCTGGCCTCGAGCTGCTAAATGGCTTTAAAGCAACATTCACAAACAAGTGTGCATGCTCAAATCTTTGTTTGAACCGTGTGTGTGCACAAATCCATCATTCATCAATGTTTTCTTACCTAAATGTTTTTCATACTGAAATTTCCAAAGTGCTACAGACCATTCGTATGCAGTGTTTGAGTAATGACTGGTGCAAACAGCACACACCTAGAGCTGTCACTAGCGGGATGTAAACAATATGTCAAGTATGGAACACGGGATAATAGAACTGTGTGTTACGGAAACATCAAAATGCCTATGTTGGGAGATGTAAACCTCCCCTTGCTAACTTTGACCACAACACCGCGCTCAAATGCAGGAAGCCATGTGTAAAAACAGTGACTGTGTGGTCTGAAGGTGACATGGAAAAACTTAAAGGCTGTTTCTTGTGCATAGATTTGGGTATGTTTAATGATGCAGATATCGACGCAGCTACAGAGACAATAACAGGCTACATTAATTTCTGTGGACAATGTACTTACTAAAAAGGACATCATTGTGGACCCAAACATTAAACCATTCATAACTAAATGATCCTTTAGAAATAAGGACCGAGTAGAACTAAAAACGGTACAAAAGGAACTTAATCAGTTGTTAACTAAGGCCAGGAGACAACAATAGGACGACTGTGGGTCAGTGGTTAGCAGGTCCGTCTTTCAATCAGGGGGTTGGTGGTTCAATCCCCGCCCTAGTCGGTGTGTCCTTGAGCAAGACACTTAACCCTGAGTTGTTCCCTGTAGCTGTGTCTACAGTGTGTTAATGTAACATGATTGTAAGTCGCTTTGGATAAAAGCGTCAGCTAAATGACATGTAATGGTAATGGACATTATTGAAGAACATTTTCCTACTATTAACTCTGAAAAATCTTTGGGATTCAATGAAAGCTATTACCAATATGGAACCAAGCAAAAGACATATTTCTTGTACTCAAGACTTACAGAAAGCGAAAGTAGTGAATGACCTCAGCTTCTCTATCAGTGCAGCGTGTCAGACTCTCTCACAGACGACTTGAGTAGAAGGCCTGAGATGGAGAGCTACGAGGTGAAGCTCCAGCTAGTTCTGTGCATAAGACATCCAGCAGACCACACGGGATTCCTGCCTGCGCTGAAGAGCTGACTCCAGCCTGCTGTCCCCTCTTTCAGCGCTCTCTGGACTCACACACTGTCTCTGCACTATGGGAAACAACTCCACTTCCAAAGAAGTCTTGTCCAGTTAAGAACAATAATTATAGGCCCGTCACATTTACCTCAATTGTGATGAAATGTTTTGAAAGATGTATTGTGTCTTTACTAAAAACTTGGCAGTTTTCTTACAGACAATGAAGAAGCACAGATGATGCAGTTAGTACTATCAACCACTTGTGTATATATGATATACTGTATATGCACGTTTACTTTTTTGTTGATTTTAGTTCAGCTTTTAATACTCTTCAGCCTTATTTATTACTGGATAAAATGTAACCGATGATTGTACATTGTTTTATTATCAAATGGTATTTTTCTTTGCTAACTCAGTCCAACATGTAAAGTTAAATAAAGCAATATCTGACCCAAGGGTGTGTTTGCTCCACAGTTCTCTTCCCATTATATACAAATAGGTGTGTGAACAAAACTCCCCAAAATGACATTGTGAAATTGTCAGATGACACCCCCATTCTTGGCTTACTACAGAAAGATCCGGATCCCTTTACCACTCTGACACCCTTTGTGGACTGGTGTGATGTTCACCAATGTGAGGGAAACTGAGGATGGGATATTTGACCCAAAGTCAATTGGTGACCAGTAAGCATTGGCAATATACATTGCATGTTGAAAACCTTTGTTTCAGACTACAACAGACAATGTCTTTTTTGAGAAGGCTTAGACTCTATGGTGTTTTGTTGTAAACTCATGATTCTGTTACTTCAAATGATTGAAGAGTGTAATTGGATATGGCATGGTAACCTGTCGGTTTGCACGTCTTTATCCATGAAGATCATTGGAGAAAAAAAGTATCACTATCTTCAGCCCTTTAAATGAATAATCTGTGCTCAGGGAGGCACATCATTATTATTATTATTATTATTATTATTATTATTACATTTAGCTTACAACACATTCTCACACACCGTAGAACAGCTACGGGAGCAATTTGGGGTTAAATGTCTTGTCCAAGGACTCATTGACATGGGCTAGCGGATCCTCTGCTTGAAGGACAAATCTGCTCACCACTGGTCACAGTTGCCCTTGAAGATTCATAATAAGATAATATTCTGAACGACCCAACACGTATTCTGAACCCAGAATTCCAGCTGTTGCCTTCAGGCAGACGGTTCCGAATGCCAATCTGCAGGCTGAATCGGTACAACAATTAATTAATTCCATCCCCTATCCAATTATTAAATAGCAACATGTAGCATTACATGATTTGATTTTATTGGGTCCTAATATATTTTGACTTGACTACTTATTATTTGTGTTGACCACACCTGTTTTTTTTAACATAACTATTGTCGACGTGTATTTAAGCATGTTTATGCTTGAGTGTATATGATCCAAGTTATATGCGTTCATATGGATTGTGATCCTGGCAAGTGTATTGTCTGATGCAGCGGCTTGGGGCCCAAGACCGAGATTCCTGCGGCACTATAAAGTATATCTTATCTTATCTATGCTGTCGGCAGAGGAGCCGTTGACTGATTATTATGAGCAGCCGGATGGGAATGAATTACAGCATAACAGGCCTACATGTCTGATTAAGTTAGTTGTGCCAAATGTTGCAATGCTGTTAGCTCTGTTATTTAGCCAAGCGGGATGCTAACAGCTGACCAGAGGAGAGCTATGTTTCACTAAAGAACGTTGCATGTTTCAACGGATTTGTTGTTCACAATGTAGCACTTCTGCCTGATAGGACAACCGCATGAGGCATTACAGTTGCCCGGACACAGAGTTTGTCAAGTCCTGCATTTAGTGAGTGGTTTCAGTGCAGCAGTGGCTTAATCCATCACTCTCATGTGTGTAGAGGCCAGTGAGACAAGTGAAATCAACTTAATCCTAATGTTATCGCCACAATCAGTGGACTGGCTGGCAAGTATTCACCTTGAGCTTAACTTTGGTGAACTTTGACCTCCAAATTCACGTTTCAAGCCGCCTTGGTAATGCCGACATTTGGCCAACATTTCAAAAGCTGGTTCATACTTTCCGTGTGAGGGTTCATCCATTTTCGTTCCACGCTCCAGTCCGGTTGGTGCACCTCGAGCTGGTTTAGCCAAGAAAAAGCCACAAATAACAAAGTGGATGCTTGTTTTAAAGAGAGGTTGTACGCGGCAATCCTCTATTACCAACATTTAAATAATTTGTCTTTACAGAAATACAAAGATCCAAATGTTGTTTAACTCCTGACAAATTACATTATGGTGCCTTCTGCTACCGACTGGAATGAAGTGTGGATGGGGAAATGGTAGTATGAATGGAACCTTCAGCATGTGGCTGGTACCTGGTCTAAGGCTTCAGGGAAGGGAAAGCTGAAGAAGTTGATTGGCTTATTAGCTGGGTTGCACCATCCACTTTTTAATTAACTGTTTGTGCACAACTCTGAGAACAGAACGCCATGAAAGAGTACACGGCACAGTAAAAAGAAAATAGAAAAAAGCTCAGGGAGCTATTGTGATGGGCTATCCCAAACGACGATCTTTCCCTTAACCTAACTAAGCAGTATTCTTGCCTAGACCTAACTGAGTTTCCTATGAAGACGGAGGTTCATTTGAAAAAGGTTGTATGCATGTAACCAACAGAAACATTGCAGAGAGGCTGGTGTGTTAGCGCTTAGCTCCCAAGCTACAGCAGTGCACCAGCTAGTCCCAAGAGCAGTCACAACATCACCAAGCTTCTAGAAAAAATATTTAGTTTAGACACCTGAATGAATTTCTCTGTGCCACTTCCTTAATACTTTCCAGACCTCATTAGCATGAGTCTGTCAGTCTCTGAAACCAGTCCGATAGGTTCGGGATTCACTGGAGATTAAGCACAAAGCATTGATTTAGATGTTGTTTCACATCACAGAAGACTGTCTGCACAGGCCTCCTACATGTGTAGTAATGCTTTCCTATGTTAGGCACTTTGTTGAGCCACCCTGTAAAACAAATTAGGCTCAAATGAGTCCTAATGCATGTGACGTGATTTAAAGTGTGTGTGTGTGTGTGTGTGTGTGTGTGTGTGTGTGTGTGTGTGTGTGTGTGTGTGTGTGTGTGTGTGTGTGTGTGTGTGTGTGTGTGTGTGTGTGTGTCAATATTTAAGGTGGCTAGGAACTCTTCTCCTTTCTGATTGAGAGGCTTTTCTCTGTGTCTCGCGCTCTCTTTTCAGCTTCCTTTTACCTTTGGAGAGTTACGTGACCTAAAAGCTCACAATGAAACTGTAGAACCAGCACTCCCAGTTGGTGAGTGTGTCAGTAAGGCAAATTAGGCAGCGCCTTGGTATTCATATGACTGAAGCATTTGGTAATTTTCCCTCTGCTTTGAATGATCAATAAGCTTTAATAGTCAGATTAAGTTCTGTCTTGATCTAAAATATCTAGCCGGGTCACTTTTTATGAGAAACAGATCAAAGCCCCTGTTTATAAATCTCTGCAAAAAATGTTAATAGCTAGTTTATTTGCTTTCAGTATCTCCTGTGTTTTTCTCAGGTAAACAATCAATTGGCAGAGAGTGGGCCTGGAATCTCTCTGTGTGAGTTCCATTCTGGTTTCAAATGAAACTGGAGGATCAACAACACAATGGTGTTTTCGTCTCAGCTGTGGTTTCAAGTCATTGTGTCGTGTTTCTGTGGCGCTTGAAAGGGCATCTAAGCAGGAATAGGATGTTTCTGTTGCTGCTATCCTGTTTGTCCACACTCAGATCTTTGTTTCCGTGCTCCAGGAAGCTGACTGGTCTTTAGTAACCCAAATGTATGTACCTTTCTTATGAAGAGCAGCAACTCCTGTTGGTGAAGCTCTAGGATTATTAGAATTATGAAAATGAATAGGATGGCCTTGGTCATGTTTAAACATGTAGTAGAGAGTGTAACCCTTTAACAAAGCTACTATTACAAAGAAAAATGCTGATGTACAATACGCTTTAGTGTTACATTTTCTGGTTTGCAAATTACTCCCAAAGATATATTAAATTGGTTTCAATTTCAATTTTTTTTCATTAACTTAAGCAGGTTTCCTGCTCTTTTTTTTAACTCTGGCTTGTGTTTCTCAGCACCCTGTCTGTCTGTGGGAGGCCTGGTTGGCTGATAACACAGATAATGGAGTAGAAACACACACACTTACTCACACACAGCACAGGAGAGGTTGTGTGAAAGAGCCACAGGGAAACTCTCAGCTGTGTACTGTCAATGAAAAGCCAGCCTGTCAAGACGTCCCACATTCCTGGATAAACAAAAGAGGAAGTGGGTCTCTCCTGTCTGAGTGACACAGCAGGAATGTTATTGGATGGAAAAGGGAACAGGAAGATTGGACCCCAAAGAAAGAGCTTGTCTCTGGGTCGCTCATTGATCTTTTACCTCGCTGTCCTCCCTTACCCAACACACTTCACTTCTCCAGTCTTTCCCTCCCTCTCCATCAGTATCCATTTATCTCTGGATTCCTGTGAAGCTGCTGTCTGATCCGCTGTCCGTTCATTCCCATCAACACAGCACATAGCGGACAGAATGAGGTTATAAAGCCAGCATGAGCCTCGCACACACAGACTCACTGTAAGATCTGATGCTCGTGCCTTTTACAGGAAATGTTTAGTTATGCCTGTGTTGTCCTCTCTTACATCTTTTAGTGACATAAATGTGGTGTCATACCAAACAGTGTGTTGTCTTAGAATTATCAAGCTGATTTCTGCCTCTTATCTCAGCCTTCCTCTCCCGTGTTTCCCTCTCTTTCTACGCTGATTTAAATGATGTATGTCTTCCTTTTCTGATCGTTGGGCAGTGGGCTGCTGTAGGGGCTGGGTTGCTCTGTCGCCTAGGCAACAGCAATGATCAGTGGGGCGAGTGGACGGTGCCCACGCCTAGCCTCAGAGTCACTGAAGCAAAGGGAAGTAAGGGGTAGGGGGATGGGGATAGGTTTGGGCATGGTGGGCCTCAATGCTGGTTAACCCGTGCAGAATGATGCCAGTCAGAGCTTCCAAGTAACCTACTCAAAAGAGACAAACAGTCTGTGGTGCGAGTGACACACTCATTTTCACTTTTCTATGAGTAAACCGGCTTTACTATGAGATGTGGAAACCTCAATCAAACATTGAGTTATTTCAAGAAGCAGATAATTGTACCTCTCGAAGGGGAGCATATCTGACGTTAAAAGTAACTTGACATTTCACAGGATTTGCGTTTATGAGCTTCACATACTTGACTTGACTCGTGTCAAAGTGAGCAGCTGGCAAACTGAAAACAGGGACCTTTTTAGTTCTGAAGGTTTAACAGAATTATAAGCTCTCAGTATCTGGGTAACCACTTGTTTAGCCATATTGCTGCATAGCCTTTCTTCTTATCTTAACCTACATTCATTGATTTGCAAAAGAACGCCATATAGTCCAGCTTGTAAAGGGCTTGTTCTACACTGTAGAAGGGAGCGTCCCTCGCTCGTCCTCTGTCTCATTGTCAGCCTGTCCTTAACCGACTAAAGGTGATTTTAACGAGTGGTACAGCATCCTGGCACGGCCCTCATTGATCTGTGTTATCTGTCAAATTTAAAGGACTGATAAAGATGCATAAAACCATCGGGGGGTTACACCACAAACTCACAATCAGCAGTTTGATTCTGTCTGTACAACACACCCAGTGAGTGACCTTCAACAGTGGAACAGTCCCAGGTTGGCCAAAGTCAGCAACTCCGAGACAGAACACCTCTTCATCAGCTCCTTTTGAGTCCTCGGAGGAACAAGGTGTTCATCTGGATTTTCTGCCTGTCAGCTCTTTGTTTTCCGTGGCTGTGACATTGGAGACGAATGTCAGCACATGTCTTTACCTTGCTTGCATTTAGATAGTGCTGTCTCCTCACTCCTGCATGTAGTTGAACAGTTATAGATTCTCTGGGGCTTAACATGTCGGCACTGAGCCACTTTAGATGGGTCCCTCATTAGATTTCTCTTTGATAGGCATAACTCCTCATTTGGAATTTGTGCAAATGTTTTAGCTGACTTTTAGCTGAAAATCTCTTACAATAATGAAATATTGAATCACTTGATTGGTCTACATAGCCACCATTGCAACATAACTGCAGCGCCTGCAAGAAATGTGAAACTTGCGGTGAGCCCTCCAGATGCATGAGATAATGTGGAGTCGGCTGAAGCATCTGGAAGGAATTGTACAGTCTCCATATTTGTTGCTCCATCCTCAGGAGGTTTTTTGGATGGTTTCAAGTAACATTGCTCTGCTATTCTGGAGACACATTTCCTCTTGCAGGCCAGTTTTTAGTGCTAAGACTGGACTGCGTTACTTGAGAAAACATGTATCTGTTTTGATTTGGGATGGTTTACGGTTAACCCTGGAGACAGACTTATCTCTCCACTTGTTCTAGGTACTCCTGGATGGTGGTGTTGAAACATTTGGATGATAAGAGATCAATCAAATGGGATTGGGAATTAATAGATGGATTGTGTGTTTGTGTGTATTTGCTTTCTTTTTTTTCTAAATGTATTAAGATGTATAGATAGGGAACATGTGGGAGGTATATTGAAGTGTTGTCTTACAGTGGAAGGCATTAGGGAGTTGGAGGGTTTGGAGTGAAACAGCCCTCCTCCTCCTTTTCAGTAATGCCCCACAATATGTCCACTGTGGCCATCTGTCAATGTAGCCTGTTATGTTACAAACACAGTGAAAATAAGTCATTTTCAATCTGTTGATGATGAAAGAGTTCATAGCTTACATGAAAGTATCTCTTTACGTGGTAAATGGTAAATGGACGACTGAAGGACGACCCTGCTCATCACTGAGCCACAGTTGCCATTGTGGCAAAATTAAAAAGCAGATACACAGTTTATGAAAGACATTTGACAATATTTTGCCTTTACCATGTCACCTTTTCCTCCGCTAATAGACACACTAAGTGTAATCACCCATTGATGGATTTCTGTGGAATTCTGTGCAGACATTAGTGGTCCCCGTAGAATGAATCTAGCCGACTTCACTGACTTTCCATTTAACGCTATCAGCATGTCTAAATTGTCTCTTATCCTGTGAAATATCTCAACATTAACCAGAGGGATTGGCGCAATATTTGGCACAGACATTCATTCTTCCAAGATGATGAATCCTCCTGAGTCATGCCTTGACTTTTCATTGACACCCACCATAAGGTTCACATGTGGTCTTGATTGAAATATCTCTCATGGATTGCCATGAAATTAGAATCAGACATTCATGTTTTCCTCAGGATGAATTGTAAAAACTTGGGGGACCCCATGTCATATAGTGCCATCAGGTCAAAATTAAAATGTTCCAAATACTTTGGTTTATGACCAAATACCTGCAAAGCTCATCAAATCCCCATCATCCTCAAATCTGTATTGAGTGCTGATAAGCTGTTAGCATACTTACATGCTAAACTAAGATAGTTAACAAGATAAAGATTACCTGCCAAACATTGCATTGCAAATGACAACATATTAGCATGTTAACGTTAGCATTTAGCTCAAATCACCATTGTGCCAAGACCAGTCTCAAAGACGCTGTTGATATTTTATGGAACTCATAATGCTACCAGAGCTGCAATGTTGATCTGAATCAAGATGCGCTAATGAAGCAAAATCTAGAGCGGCCACACCAGCCATATTATTAATTCTTCATGTTTTCACAAATGTAGTAACACTCAGTTCCCTTGTGCTTTATTAGGTACACTATATAACAAGGACATTTGACAGATGAACAGTGGGTGAGTCACTTGGGGGAGGACAGAGGCCAACTTTGAAAACCTTCTGCAGTGAATACATCACACATTATACGTGTATTCAGAAAGGATTCATCTGTTTTTTGTTGTTGTGCATCCCAGTTGTTCTGCTCTTGACTAATACTCTGCGGCAATCTGATGGCTCTTGAAGAAACATCCATCAGAAATTAAGACCACCCCCACTTTACTGGGCCTCGGATTATGAGGGCAAGTCATGATTTATTAGAAGTCAGCCAAGGATAGAGCCCTTGATTCCACCGATGCGACTGACACAATCATAAAGCGCTTAGGTGAAAGCTGATAATCATAGGAAAATGCGGGCTCACATAAAGAGTTTTTTTGGCTAAATCAATGACTGGTACTCTTGATGGATGAGAGTTAGAGGTACAACTCCAAATGCATTTCATCCTTTCATCTATTTGCATGAATGACTGGGTATTGGAGATATCAATGTTAAGTGGAACAACCATCATTATCTAACACACTGGACATGTTCCTGTGTCTCCCTCCAATCCTCTTTAACACCATCAGCTGCTTGGCTCTGGAGATTGATAGATGGAGAATGGAAAGGAAGTGGTGATCAAGAGACACTTTGGTTTAAGGGTGCTTTGATGGGGCATGGAGGGAAGAGATGGTCCCCTCTGTTTCTGTTGCAGTCGGCTTCTGTCAGGACGGCTGTTTTTTCTCTCCATATAGAGCTGGAAGGTGTCCGTTGAGGCCCATTGATCCGGTTATTTGTCTTCATCACAGAGCATATTGCAAACTCTTCTCACTCACACGCTGAGAGGAGATGACACTTCGGACAGTCAATTATAGAAGGCAACAAAGGTGGACACTTTAAGTGTTCCTCCATAAGGCACTGTGCACACATCATCAGTGTGGCTTCTTATAAAAAAAAATTTAAAGGCAGAATAGTTGCAAATTCCATACTCGATTGTATTTATATAACAACATGGCAGCTCATGATACTTGTGATACCTGCAATTGATGGAAATGACACTGAAGCTGTGACATTTTCAACTTTTGAGTGAACTCAATAAACTCACCCACGCATCGCCTCTCACACGGCACATAAAAGTCTCTCATTTCTTTGGATGATTCCTTGGACCTGTGGTGGTCTTTGGAGCTCGCCATCACCATTTTAGATTAGCATATTAGTTGCGTAACCAGGCCAGCCAAGAGAGATTTCAGGAGTTTTGTTTTACAGTGTATCTCCCACATATCCTCTCTGTCTTGCTCGCTCTCCTCTCAGTCAACCAAAGATGTAAGGCACCCTTAATATTGTAGTGCTGCCGAGGAGGGTTTGGAGGGGAGGGCTTCTTCTCTAAAAGGATTGGAAGACCGCTGTTTGTCGGCCCACCACTGTTTTAAATTCATGGCACGTAGCGCTGCGTATGATATGCACTGTATGAACAGAGCACTCTCTTAAATATTAACGTAACAGTGTTAAGTGGCATGCACACTTAATGGAAGTGCCCTTTTTATGGTGCAACAGGGTGTGCTAACAGAAAGTAGAGAGATTCATGATGGGAAGGGGGGATGGAAGTTTCTCCTCTAAATGAAAGATGCAACGTTGAAGATCCAGGAGCAACATAAGACACTGCAGAGCATGCATCTTGTGCTTGTTGCTAGGATACTATGCCCTTTTATTCAGTATTATGGGGTGTGCTTCACCTCGCTTTATCTACACAGTGGCGCCTTCTTTAGCTTGTGCATTTCTACTGTGGATCTCTCACCCTACTTTTGATTTCCTCTGTCAAGTTGTGTTGAGAAACTTCTAAACAGGCTGAAAGTCATGTCTTTAGATCCAGGAATTTCCTCGGTGGCTTTAAATCTGTGCCCCCTCAAGGAGAAATGAGGACTGTATACCTGGAGGGCTCTTTAGTAGTCAGCACGTGCACTAGAGATAAACAGTAAATGAAAAAGGATGAGGAGGGAGCCCGCCGCCATGTGCTTGGTACTTCTACCGCCTCATGTCACATGTGGTGCAGTATTTGCATTTGGAACCATGTGAACAGTTTCCTTGCCGAAGTTAATAATTGACTGTTGAATGAGAGAGTGGTATCATAAAAATAGTATGAAAGCAGAAGCATGGAACTGATTGGCGTCGATATCCTCTTTACCACAGTCATCGCAGTGTGGTTCATCTACGGAGAAAAGGCTGACGGAGGAGGTTTTCATGGAACACACATCAGTGGCCTTCAGCAGATGAGGGCTGAGGAGAAGGGGAATCTGGAAATGATGAGAGTTGAGAAAAATGTGGAAGAGGGAGAGATGGGATTAGGAGAAATGTATGGTGGTCGGGGCTAATAGAGGGTTTTGGGAGAAGATTTGAGGAGGGAAGAAAAAAGTGAACATGAGAGGGGGGAAGGATGAAGGTGAAATAAGCATAGATGAGAGAAACGGAAGAAGGAAAAGCAAAAGAAAGAGCGAAAAGGAAGACGGCGAAGCTGAAAATTGTCCATCAGCTGCTGCCGTGAGAGGTTAGGGTTATAAAAAACGCAACTCTGAAAGACCATAAATATCACTGCACCTGCAACACGCTGAAAAATGCAAACCTCAGAGCAATGAATATAGATTTGCCACAGACTTTTCATACTTTATATTTTCAGAGAAGTAAATATTTCAACAAAGAAATCCGTTTTTATCTCCACTCAAACAACTGCTATCGCTGTACTTTACAGCGATAGCAGCTGTTAGTGTGTGTGTGTGTGTGTGACATTCCAGTCAGCAGCCCATCCAAGGCAACACTATCACATCTCTGCTTTTAGAAACCTCTATTCTACCTATTTTATCCAACTTTGAGTTCCAGCTGATTTAGATGTGTTGCTATGACTTGGTTTTCAGTTTGATACATTGAATGTACAATGGTGGTTATTGAAAGGCTTTAGAAGCTGTTGGTTGGGATGAGGCCTTGGCTTTAAATTGATGGGGAATGTCAATAAGAAGAATGTCCTGACAGGAACTTGGAGGAAAGGTAAAGGGAGTGCAGCACGTTGCAATTATATCGTAATATAACGTTGGTTGTCAGGCGTCGACGCTGCCCTTTTGCTGAACTGCCTCATGGGAGTCCACATGTGGAAGAGAAAAATGTGAGAGAAAGGCTGGAATTGGTGGTTGTCGCCAGTGTTGTAGCAGTATTGTAGGTTCATACATACATGAAAATGAGGCCAAATTGTCACTAGTGAAGCAGATAAATATCATCAATATAAGCCATTGCATCTTTCCGTTTGGTCTCTGTGTTGATCACATGCAACCAAATCCAAAAACCATCCATCCCTTTCCATACCCGCTTTGATCCTGCACAGGGTGGCAGGAAGCTGATACCTTTCCCAGCACACACGTTGGATGAAAGGCGGTCAGAACCTGGACAGGTGACCGGACAGACACATTCACACCTGAGGGCAGTTTACAGTCACCAGCCTAACATGTGTGTCTCTACAGTGTGAGAGTTTAAAACAATAAATGAAGTAACATTTTCAGACAAGAGAAGCCAGAGATTGACGTAGAGCACAAAGAGCTAGCATATGTTCCTGTTTGCTAATCTGGAGCTTTTACAGTAAGATGATTAGAGGTCTGATAACCCTCCATTTGCAAAAAGGTTCAAAATGGCTCATTCAGTTAGCACTGATGTAGTTTCTGGAAAGCCTTCCCTTTATGCAAATTCAGAATCATGTTTATTAAGCCATAAACACATTAGTATTAGTATTGTTTAAAATCTCCACAGACTATATGAACAGCCTCTTCCTCCGTTCCTCCATGGTTTCTGTCAGTGATTAACTGTTGCCTTCCTTCCGTTTCACCGTGGGTCTGTTAGTGACATCCATTGAGTGGTTGACCACCGGGTCACCACTGGCTCGCTCTGATCTGTCACTCACAGCTAATGTAAGCTGACACAGCAGCTCCCAAAGGACAGCTGGCTCCGCAGCACACAATGGAGGCAGAGCAGCGTCTGAAGGTGGTCTTGCTTATGGTGCTGACTCATCTGGTGCCTTTTCACCATCTCTGATGTAAGGGAGGTGTGCTCGGTGACTTTTAGTGGACAAACGGCTCTACAATGTTGAGCATTGGTCTTACTGCGTGTAGATGCAGCTGGCACGGGTTGCAGTTCACACCAGACGTAAATATGCGTCTTCACAATAAAGTAAACATACTGTCTGACAGACATTTGTGAATGATGGTGTCACGTTTTAAAGTTACAAGCTAATATTCAGAATATCTGGAATATTAAAGTAATAAATTAGTTTAAGCTTCCTTGCTAAGAGCTAAATGAGAAGACGGACGCCCTTCATATCTGTACGATAAATATGTACTCATCAATTGAAATGTTCTCTGTCCTTTAAACTATTTATTTATTTGTCTTTTAAATTATTCAACCAGTAGTATGAGATTTAGTTAACCATCAGTTCAGTGGCTTTGCAATCCAATGGCAGCATATCAGATTCAGCCACAGCTATACTTTTCCTATCACAAACATTCATATTTTATAATTTAGAACACATGTTGCACTATTAAAAGGATGCAATGCTTCAGTGTTTTAATTAATGGCAGTTTTGGAATCAGGATCCTTATGATATACTGTACAACAGCTACATGTATAATAACATATACAATCCTCCCTATGCACTGGGCCACTGGATATATATAACGCATAATCCACATAAACCAACATGGCATTACAGTTTCAAATGTAATGCCCTACATTTGAAACTGCTTTGACAGTAGCAGCAGTTCTAAATGTCATTATTGCCCTGAGGGTGGAAACATAGTTGTTTGTAACAACGCTGCATGATGAAGCCGTTCATTAGCCTAAATAAAATGTTGACTTATGTGATTAATAACTATCAGGTTTGGAGCTGTTAGGTTGAGTTGTTTTATTGATCAAATACTTTATAGAGCTCTAAGACACATCCGTAGGGCCATATGAAATCAGATTATATTATTATTATACAGTGTATAACATTCCATCCTTTTGTAGAATAAGTGCTCAGAATTGTGTTTAGTTTTATTGATAACTGACAGCTGACAAGTTTTCTTTTGGGGAGTTTTTCCTGATCTGATGTGATGTCCTGGGAGACAGGGATGTCGTATGTGTACAGATTGTAAAGCCCTCTGAGGGGAGTTTGTGATTTTGGGCTATACAAAATAAACTGAATTGAATTGACTCTCCAGGTTTCTCCTCAACGGCATCTCTCGCCCTCATTGGCTGTAGTTCCTTGTCAGGTCCAGATGTTTACTGCTAGATGTCTTCGGTGAAACAGGGAAACCATTAGCAGCTAATATAGAGATCTCTTTTCTTAGTTTTTGTGAGTACACGAGCTGCAGCATTCTGGATTAACTGGAGAGAATTAAGAGATTTATTAGAGCAGCCTGATAATAAGGAGTTGCAGTAATCTAGTCTGCAAGTAACAAATGTGAACCAGCTTTTCTGCATCTTTTTGAGACAAGATGTGCCTGATTTTTTAAATGTTACGTAGATGACCACATCACTAGATAATTGATCTCTGAGGTGTTCAGGGCCCAGTAAAATAACTTCAGTTTTGTCTGAGTTTAACATCAGGAAGTTGCAGGTCATCCATGTTTTTATGTCTTTAAGACATTCTTGAATTTTAGCGAGCTGGTTGGTCTCCTCTGGTTTGATCGATAGATATAATTGAGTATCATCTGCATAACAATGAAAGTTTATGGAGTGTTTCCTGATAATGTTGCCCAAAGGAAGCATACATAAGGTAAATAAAATTGGTCCAAGCACAGAACTTTGTGGAACTCCGTGATTAACGTTGGTGGTCATTGAGGCTTCATCGTTTACAAATACAAATTGAGATTGATCTGATGAATAGCATTTAAACCAACTTAGTGCGATACCTGAAATGCCAATCGACTGATCCTGTCTCTGTAATAGGATGTCATGATCAATGGTGTCGAACGCAGCACTAAGGTCTAATAATACCAGTACAGAGATGAGTCCTTTATCAGCACTAAGGTCTAACAAGACCAGGACAGAGATGAGTCCTTTATCAGCACTAAGGTCTAATAATACCAGTACGGAGATGAGTCCTTTATCAGCACTAAGGTCTAATAATACCAGTACGGAGATGAGTCCTTTATCAGCACTAAGGTCTAACAAGACCAGTACGGAGATGAGTCCTTTATCAGCACTAAGGTCTAACAAGACCAGTACGGAGATGAGTCCTTTATCAGCACTAAGGTCTAACAAGACCAGTACAGAGATGAGTCCTTTATCAGCACTAAGGTCTAATAATACCAGTACAGAGATGAGTCCTTTATCAGCACTAAGGTCTAACAATACCAGTACGGAGATGAGTCCTTTATCAGCACTAAGGTCTAATAATACCAGTACAGAGATGAGTCCTTTATCAGCACTAAGGTCTAATAATACCAGTACAGAGATGAGTCCTTTATCAGCACTAAGGTCTAATAATACCAGTACAGAGATGAGTCCTTTATCAGCACTAAGGTCTAATAATACCAGTACAGAGATGAGTCCTTTATCAGCACTAAGGTCTAATAATACCAGTACGGAGATGAGTCCTTTATCAGCACAAAGGTCTAACAAGACCAGTACAGAGATGAGTCCTTTATCAGCACTAAGGTCTAACAATACCAGTACGGAGATGAGTCCTTTATCAGCACTAAGGTCTAATAATACCAGTACAGAGATGAGTCCTTTATCAGCACTAAGGTCTAATAATACCAGTACGGAGATGAGTCCTTTATCAGCACTAAGGTCTAATAATACCAGTACGGAGATGAGTCCTTTATCAGCACTAAGGTCTAATAATACCAGTACAGAGATGAGTCCTTTATCAGCACTAAGGTCTAATAATACCAGTACAGAGATGAGTCCTTTATCAGCACTAAGGTCTAATAATACCAGTACGGAGATGAGTCCTTTATCTGATGCAATTAGGAGGTCATTTGTAATTTTCACCAGTGCTGTCTCTGTGCTGTGGTGTTTTCTAAATCCTGACTAAAGCTCCTCAAATAAACAATTCAGATGTAGTCACACAACTAATGTGTGTGTGCGTGTGTGTGTGCGTGCGTGTGTGTGTGTGTGTGTGTGTGTGTGTCAGACGGTTCTGCCCTGCAAAGAAGATGAGGATGTCTTTGACTGAACGCCAAACACATTGGTCAGAAACATCTCTCTAAAAATCAGTGGTATCGATGATGAGTTCTGGCTATCCTTGTTTTGTTCTGTAGTGGAGACTTGGATGAAGCTGTCTGGCCCTGCGTCAGACCACTCATAATGGGATGTAGCATTTGTTTGGTTATTATACTTCTTTGTGTCTGCGGTATCGACTGCATAAACGTCTCATTCTCCTGTTTGCTTTCTAATGGCCTCTTTGCAGAGTATAAGCACTGTCACCTTTGTTTAGTTTTACCACATCTCAAAATGCTGCTGTCGGGCCGAGTCAAATGCTATGGAATTCTGGTCCAACATCAATCCGATTCTAGCCGCGGGTGGGATGAGATGACTGTCTATGTGGACGGCTCTTACGTAAGATCTTTCTCTTTGTGGCAATTACTGTGTGGGATCCCTTTTAGTGCTCGGTTAATAGTAGTTAAAGCTCCAGATGACAGCAAGCATGCATGTGGTCACAGGTTTGTTTAAACACATGGTCAACAAAAACACCAGCGCAAGATAGATGTTGTCAACACTTAGATTAAATAGCAGAGCCACAAGATAATTCTGGCCTGCGTTCCCTTTCTCTTAGATTTGCATTTGAATGAAATCCGAGGCAGTAAAGAGTAATAAAACCACTAGATGATGTCACTGGAAAGAACGCGTTATTTTACTGAAAGAAGGTCTAGTTGGCAGAATGCATCAGAACCCCCATGGCAGATGGGATTTTCAGAGGCCGATAATGAAGGGGTTCATGGGTAGTATTTATTGAAGGAACACTCTCTATCTACCATCTAACTGCAAGCGGTTAGACTCTGCTTACATAAGCACAACCTCTGCCAGCTCAGCAGTCAGACAGACAGGCTTGTAAAGGAACGGGGAGGTATGCTGATTTATGCAAATCAGGTTGCCATGGGGTTTGTGGTGGTAAAACCGTGGTAACAGGCAGAGGAATGAGGTTAAAGAGGGCCATGGGCTCCGGGAGGATGTTCTTTACCCACAATGCCCTCTGGTGTTTGTTTACACACTGCGATGGGTTCGGTGTTGTAGGGTTAGGGTTAAACCAGCCTTTTTCTGCAAAGCCTTTGGTGGTGACTGTGGGGTATCATGTTGACGACATCCATATGTTTACAGGTTACATATCTGTGAATGTGTGAAGTGGAATTGCTGCCTAGTTATTATTTTTATGAAAAGGGCATGATTTAACTCCAGCAAGTAAATATTCATAATTCCTGCTAGCAGTAATCACCACAACAAATCCTCCCATCTAAATAGCTGTATGATACTTTAATTTAAATAAAGGGATTGTTACAGTTTGTGTATTCAAAACGAATGAAGGATAAGCATTGTGTAGCATAGTAATTCCACAGTGGTTTTCCTCATGTTCTTCTACGCAAGCAGAAGATCTGGTTGTCAACCTGGTAGACTGAGCCAGGGGAATGTAGTGGCCCATCCTAGTTCTGAACCCTTGACTTTCAGTGTCACACCAAGTGTGACATAGCAAGAGGCTTTTTTTAGGTTGTCTTGGAATAGGAAAATACTGAACAGAAGACATTGTTCTCAATGAAAGTCAAAGTACACCTAAACCAGAAGGCTTTCATGGACTCTGATGTTTTTGTTTTTACCACTCAGACTCCGTAGGATGTTAGCAGTACTTGCTTAATACTGACGTGAGAGATGAATAAGAAAGGTCATCTGCAACAAATCATTACATACACAGGTTTCCTCTAGACAAACATTAGCCCAGAGCCAATCCAACAACAAACGTCACTAATCTGTTCTGCTTTGTCTCACAGTGAATAACCGCGACACACACACTTGGACAGTAATTAATGGTGACGACCAAATATAAGCCCCTAGCTTTGATTTCATGGGATTAAACCCAACTGGCCGCCAGATTGCCATTGTTCTAGGCTAATCAAAAGATTAGGGGCAGAGGGCACTAGCTTTACAAGTGGCCCGGCTGCACTTTGTCATATTATGGACATGCAATCCACATTTTCTTTGATTTCACAAGGTTTTTGCCATAATGTTCACATAATTATTGTTATTTATAAACCACATCCATACATTAACACGTGTGCACGTAATCACACTAATGTCACACAGACACCTGCAGGCGTGTGAAGGCGTCTGCTAACCCTGCAAGGGTGGTGATGACAAGCTGAGGAGACAAGGGGGTTGTGGGAGGGGCCAGAAGTGTGACAGCAGCAAGACGCATGTCTGTAACAAGGTGCTGGAATTGCCATAAATAAACTGGTTCTCTCTTTTTCTCTCCGACTAAAGATGCCGACAGACCGATCAATAGCTAGACATTTACACTGCTCTCCTGTTTCCATTCTGTCATTGGTGCGTTTAAGAGCCCCAGCTGACCAACGTCAACTGACTACAGTGGGTGTAATTACATACATACCTGCTGTGGTTATTCTGGGTAATTAGATCAAGTCAACACTAATGCTTCATTAACTTCGCTCTGTTTTATCTAGATAGATTTATTAATGTATGAAAATATGTGAGTAAATGAGGTTCAGCCCGGTGCAAGAGACAAGTTTACACCTAACTCCTCTGGACAAATGAATGTTTCTGATTGTCATAATAAAGTAGGACTTGTTACAGGATTTATAATATCTGTGTGCGACAACTCATCTTATAGAACTGTCGAAATTGGCTAAAGCTGACATTTGAATATTGGTTCTTAAAAAACAACTATTTTAATAGTGTTGCACATTACTGGTCGAGAGACGCAGCACAGGGCGGTACACCATTGAGCGTACTGTCGTCAGTTATCAATACAAAAGCTCTTCATTTTTCACTACAAGAACCTAAATAAGGTGTCAGCTGGCTGAGTTAGGAACTTTAGCTTTAGTTTCAGGCTACAACAAGTGATTATTTTCACTATTGATTTATTGTGCTGTTTCTTTATTAATATTAATACGGTTTGTTCTGTTGTACTACACGTGTTCCAAGAGATGTGACCTCTGCAGACTATTGGCTCTCTCCATGCACCTTCTAAGTGTGGTAGGTTATGTTGTGTAAGAAATACACGTTGTGTAAGAAATTTCCCAAAAGCATGCGGCTGCATTTGGGTTGCTTTTTTTTGTCTGACAAATTAAACAAATCAAAGTTCTCAATTTTCAATTGTACCCACTGAAAAGCCCCAAACTTGACAGGAGGTGCTCCATTTTCGCTGGACAAATGAAACTATAGAAGGTTCCAGAGGGAGGGGGCAACAATGGAGAAAGCCCAGTCCCCCCCCCCCCCCCAAGTCCGATGCTTGGACAGAGTAGGGGGGTAAGGAGGTTCGCGTTGGCAGATCTGAGGTTGCGGTCTGTGGGCGCGTAGACAGAAAGCCCAAAGTATTACTCTTCAACAGTGAACACACTGCTTGTGTTTTGAGTGTGTGGTCAAGGTCCAAGGTCCCTTTACAGCCAATCAGCAGTCTTATGGCATACTGGCATGAAACACATCATGTACTAAATATTTCAATTCCTAAAATCTCCTCAAGGCAAATCTCTTCTAGCAGTTCTGTATTTGACACAGATGATTTATCATATGCTCGGTTACTTCACATCAGTAGAAAATGTATCCAGTTAAACCCCGACTGAGCTGTCCCGGCTGGTTAGTAAGCCCTGCTTGGCCTTGCTGTTGAGCAGCAAATGATTTAAAAAGCTGATTTCACCTGGTCACTGTTTAAGAGTTGTCCATGCACACAAGTGCTCCTTTTGAAGTGTTCAAAGTGTTCATTTGGCACTTTTAACTTTCACACTAGTCACTCCACATGGGTTGTCTCTCTTCAAGCATGTAGTCAAACTGTGCTGTTGTCACACGCAGATACACACACCCAAACATTCACATGCACATCAAAACAAATGTCTTGCTTTCTCCAGAGGACAAACACAGTGTGTGGGGAGGTGAGGCGCTCTTTCTCCCTTTGAGCGGATGCCATGTCTTGTCAGATAGGGTTAGCTCCCTACCAGCTGATGAGCCAGTAGAGTCTTTGAAGCCCTTCCAGGGGCCTGTGGTTTACGTGCTCGGGTTGCCAGGTTCTGCCATCCCCCTCATCCATGCAGCATGGGTGCCCACTTAACTTGTTTCTCTCTGGTCGGTGTGCCCTGGCTATGAGATACACACATACATAGACACACGCTGGCTTAGCACATGCACACGCATGCAGTTCATATCAATACACAAGTGTTGCAAGTACAGGACCAACAGACATGCAATACATATAATACACAATAACATAAACCTACGATAAAGGCACGCATCTTCTCTCTTTCCATTCAAGACAGTGTTACATTTCCCAAGCTCACTGGTTAGACCTCATCATTTTCTCTAGTAAAAGGGAAATATGTTGCACAGTTAGTTCTTTAAGAATGAACATTAGAAAGTCAGCTCATGATATTATTTTAAACCAACTCCCCAAGTTGACGTTAATTAGCTAGCCAGCTACAGCTGATACAATCTGCTAACTGTTATCATTTCAGAATGGAAGGTTTCACTATTCTTACATTTTAAATATCCTAACAATAAAAAAAATCAATTTAATAACTAAGTGGCAGGCCTAATGTAACACCTCCCTCCCTGAAGTCTTGCTCTCCAATGTTCTGACTCATGACAGTGGTGCCTCTCCTTTGTGTCTCTCTTCACATCCCTTCTCCCTCGGATTGTTTTCCTGTTCAGTTTTTAAAGTGGTTCTCAGTCAAAATTTGATTTATTTTGTTTTAAGTTGCTGGCTGATTGAGTTGTTTTTGTATGATAAATCAGACTTTCTGTAGCCAGCAAGGTCCGATTTCATGGAGTTCCCTGTACTTTGACTTGAGAGAGAGAGACTGTTTAGACTTTGGTTTCTGCTCTTTCTTCCACATCTTGAGGTAATTGACCCTCAATCCTGCCTTGAGCACACGTACTCCTTCACTTACTGAGTAATCATCACAGATGGATTTAAACCTCTCCCCCCCCCCCCCCCCCCCACACACACACACACACACCCACACACACACACACACACACACACACACACAGAGGCATCTTAGACACCCATGCAACCTACACGAATTCCTTGTCTTACAAATGCTGCACATGAACACTCATTCATTCATTCTTCAAACACACACACATACACACATATCGCTGAGAGAATATCCATGTCTGTGCTAAAACACTGCAATACAGCTTTGAATAGGAGATGAAAGCCAGAGCCGAGCCAGGAATAATAAAAGCAGAGTGATTTCAGTGCACTGCAGGCTTCTATGGGCCATGGGATCTGACTCGAAAACATAAGAGAAGCCTGGTCCTTTTAACCATACCGTTTTACCAAAGCTACTTTGATGTAGCAATGACCTTGGAGTCAACAGCACAGAGGCTGGTTTTGCTCTTCTTATAACATTCCCGTCCGTCTCATCTAAATGTCCAGTGTGCATTTGTACATGTGTGGTCTAATTTTAACACAAGCAATCCTAATGTCCACAGCTCCTGTCTACCAGCATGCCTGCCTACATACCTTTCTCCCTGTACTTCACAATTTGCTGCTGGAAAGAATGGCCTGCATTGACCTCCCGATAAACTCAGTCCCACCCACTGCCTTGCACCATGGAAACATGTATAGAGAGGGCGTGACAGAGAGAGAACACTTGTACAGGAAAGACCAACTAAAAATGAAAGGAAGGGAGAAGGAAGAAACTATCCCATAACATTTAGTCGGCTATATTATCCAAAATCATACACAAAGGACCATACGTCATGTTTTAGAAATAACATATTAGGCTTTGGTTTTTCATGGGATTTGTTGAGAATAATACAAATGTAGAATACCACCAGCCTTCTCTTTTAGGTCTGTTGGCAGGAGTTGAGTTATCCCATCACGGTGAACATTAAATCGATGTTAAAGATTATTTCATTCCAGAATTGTAAATAAATCTGAAGTTAAACCACATTAGCAAGCAAATATAGTGAGAGAAATGAATGCAGACTTGATGTTCACTGTTGGGATTTCACAGTTTAAGCAAGAGTCCGTCTGAATAGAAACCAATGGTTGCCTGGATTGGGAGAAAAAGGACAAAAGCTAGAGCTGAATGCTCTGGGTAAAAAGCTAGCGAACCCTGAGTTGGGATTTAGTCAAACCTATTCCAGAGGTCAATCGTGATGCAGATCTTTTTTCCTGTCACACATCAACAACACAAAATACTCTCATGTTTTAGATCCGCAGTTGTTTTAATTTGGATTTGGGTTTGAGAATAGAATCCTTTGCTAAATCCTGACCTCGAACGCCAGCTGGCCAATCATAGCGTAGCATCGACCACCTGTGAACAGGGTCCAACTATCTGGCTTGTCTCTCAAGGCCCAGCTTGAAAGGCATATGATCGTCTTAAAATTAAAGTATATGCTTCTTGTACAGTGACCATAGACTACATCTCCCACAATGCATGTCGATTTTGTGACCCGCGAATGAATGGCATCCTAGAAAGCAGTGTTTCCATATCGGCATTTAACTAAAGACAAGTGATTTAAATTGAAAAAGATCGACAAATAAGCCTAAAATGTCCAAGAAGGGAGAGATTAATGCTGAGGGGAGGTCATTTAAAGAAGATGGGAGAGTGAATACACGTTTGTGCTTCCAGGAGTCAAACCAAGAAAAACATAAAATCGTCCAAGAAATAAAAGGCAGACTCCAATTGCAGCAGATTATATTCACAAAAGCTGCTGCTATGAAAGCTAGCTTCATTATGGCTGAAGAAATCACACGAGCTTCCAAGCACTGCACACTAAAGGTATGTGAGCAGGTGTGCCCCAGACCACATGTTCTTAGCCGCTCACAATTATTTGTTGGAAAAGAGTTATGTCCTTCTCAACAAAGTTAATGTAATAATGTGCATTTGATCTTTGTCTTTATTTTCTTTTTTTTGAAAGTTTGATTTTCGATAGATTATTGTGGGTTTCTTAACCCTAAATGAATTGGATTTATGTTATAATAACAGAGACATTTGTTTACATACATTTTTACATTTATATAAATGCATGTACAATCTTTTTACACTTAATAACAATAATCAAATGCAAAGACAATTATTTAACAATATGTCAGGGAGTAGTTTATACAATGTTACACTTTGAGAGCAACCATGATGCTAATGTGGCCATCGGTGAACATGACTTTGACACCTCTGCTCTAATGCATTAGTTTCTGATTTTCATCAGGCTGGTTCAGTGGATTTGGAGCTTGTCATAGTAAAACATTGTGTGCTAGTGATACTCGTTAGCCGGAGATATACACTTCTAAAAAGTTACGTTTCTATGTGGAGCTAACATTAGTAGAGTATGTTAGCACATCATCAACTAGCATTAGCACTACGCTACGTTAGCTACTGAAGCTATACCGAATGTGCACACATGCTGCTTTAGCTTGGAAATAAGTGCAACCGTGAAGAAAGATGGTACAGTGACATTAATGACTAAAAGTGTTCCTGCTTTACATTCCTTCATTCATGTCATTGTCTCCTTTCTGGATCACCAGGCGATGAGCTGGTTCACGTGTACACTGTGAGCTGTAGCTTCTTTATTTCTCTTCTTAAGCTGTTTTCACTGTTGAATCAGTTGGACATCTTGGATATATCATTCTAGCACATATTGTCGACCCTTCTGTCTGCTTCTCTCGTACATTTTTCCAAATATAAGATCACATGTATACAGGGAGTGCAGTTAGTGACAGTGTGGGCTGCATGGTTTAGCTCTGATTAGCAGGACAGGGTCAATTGGGCATCAATCCAAGCAGCCGTAAAGATATCCGAAAAACAGGCAAACAATGTAATGCTGAGTAACTGTGGCAGAATGAGCTGTGCTGAACAGATGGTACACAAAGAAGAAGCAGTCGAGGTCATGACCTTTTAAAGATTGCACCAAGTATTTTGGAAACCTGGCTTTCTTGTTAATGTTCCGGGTAAAAGTAATAAGAAAAGAACCGCCCCAAAAAGTTAAGCTGACCAATGTCTCTAAAACAGCTGTACACCTTTTAATAGCAGGAAAGAAGCACAATGGACAGGAGTTACAGCAGAGGGATGTGATCAAACTGAAAGAGTGGTAAACTGGGAGTGGAGCAGAGTTAAGCAGGGAGTGGCTGCTGGAAGTGGGTCACAGCGGCACTGACGTGATACAAAATGACGTGCAGAAAGGGGGACGGACTCGCGCCACTGTCTGCGTCCCCTTTTGTCCTGCGCACACCCAAACACACATGCTCTCACATAAAGATACACCTGCTCAATTAATTGGGTGAACAACACTTGTGCAGAGGTAAAAATAGCGTACTTGTGCTTTGTAAGGAAGAGTTTACCTTGTGTGTCTCTCTCTCTCTCTCTGCATTGTTTCCTGCTTAGCTGGACACGTTTTACTTTCCTACCTCGCAGCACCTTGTTCTCACTGTATCGGCTCTTACAATGGCATTCGTGGTATGCATAAGTCATAGCTAACCTCTCCCTGGGTGCTTGTTGTGTACAAAAGAGTAGATGCAGAGCTGAGTTTTGCCGGGTCATTATTTTGATTCTGCTATGCGATCCCTGTATGATCCGCAGTATTTCCTCCAGCCTTGTGGAGGAGGGGTGTGGACAGTATATGGAGCTGAGGGATGGAGGGGATAACAAGATGGGGGAGTTGCAGGGGAGTCAGGGAGCAGTTTTAATTGCCTAACCCTGGTCCCACCAGGAGGACTGTCTGCAGCCGGGTGTTAAAGAGAGGGGGACCCCTGCAGCTCTGTACAGTGTGGATGGGAGGGGTCCAGGCGTTTTCTGCATATTGTGTGTGTTCCTGCGACTGTTCCCACGGCAGTTCTGCACATATTTAAGCAGGCACTTCTTGATCATGTCATGTGTGATGCTGATGTGATGTGCTGTGAGATTTATCGTAACCCTGTAGCACTTTAAAGGCTTCCCGACAGGCAGAGGAAGGGAGAGATGGTGATTTGGTATGTGAAGACTACTCGTCAAATAGAGTACGCCTGAGCAATTCATCAGTATTTATATTTGATTGCTTCTCTTAGTTTTTGGCTTTTGAGTTTATTGGATTACCAATGGCGAGATCTCAATCTCTGTAAATAATCTAAATATATACGCCAATGACAAACAAAGTAATGATAATTCATTTGCCGTCCTCCCCTTTTTCCTTCTCTCTTGTTGTTTGAGTATGCTGGTGGGGACGGAAGGCTGAGGAACCTTCATCCTAATCGGCTTGAGATCTGGCTGCAGGTCGGGCCAGCAGATGAATCCAGATTAGAGGGGTCACAAGGCAGGAATAGAGGATTACCAGCTCTGGCCACTGTAACCGCCTCCTCTAGCTGTCACAGAGTTGTCTAACCAGCCAACTGACAGCATTGTCTGCGCTGGTCATCGGGTTGGACATAGACAGGCCTCCAGGCCCTGCTGGGGCTGCTTGTATTTACTCTGTCTTGGGGACAAAGGATCTGTTTTGTACATTTCAAAAGAAAAATCAAATTGAATACTTTGTGCATACATTTGTGAATTTTTTTTGTCCCCCAAAAGATTTTTTTGTCCAAGAAAAACTTTTGTTTTTTTTATGTGTACATGAGTAGTTATGAGGAAATGTATGAGTAAATGCAGCTGGTCAGTAACCAGATTCCTCATCATCTTTTATTATTATTGAACTAAAGCTGGCAAGTTTGAATTGTATTAATGCCGTGGAGCATTTGGGCTGATGCTGAAGACACGGTGTGTACGGCTCTGAAGTCTCTGAAGTCTGCTGTTCAGCTGTGGAAACCCACTCATTTATTTGCCATCTCTGGTATAAGTCATACATGACGTCTTTAGAAAGCAAGTTAAGCATATTTAAGGCCAATCCATCATTCTCAGGAAAAACTCAAGCTACATATGGTTTCTATCTATTCCCCTAATTATGGAAACTAGGTTGATTTACACAATGTTTAAGAATTCAGATTTCTGCAGGAGGCCGACCACACTATCTAAAGTGTATACAAACATACTGCATGTCCACTTGTGAAACAATGGTGTAACTAATATCTGTTTATGCATTTCATTGCAAATCTACAGATTCCAGCCTGCCACTGAGTGTGTGTGTGTGTTTAATATTGTATGTCTGCAGAACAGCGCCCCCTGTTTGCAAAGTGCATATAGACTAGGTTACATTAATTACACAGTTAGTTTAGGGTGAGTTATAGACAAACTCGGGTCAGATGTCAAAGTTACCTCACTGATGTAACAAGCTGTGATGTTTGTTTGTGCATTACCGTACAGCGGTGGTTCTCATCTGCACCTTAACTCAGCCCAGCATATTCATCAGCAACCTCCCCACCGGCTTTGTTATACCTCCCCATCACCCTCTCCCTTCTCTGTCTCTCTGTACTTCCACTTAGAAAACAAAATTAAATAAAGCTGTGTGTGCAGCGGTGCGTTCCCGACCAGCCGCTGGAATATGGTTCCTGTTCCTTCCCCCGGCTTTGATCCCACTGTAAATTAAACATGCCTTTTGAGATAACAGGCTCTGTGCCTTCTACTGAGTCAAACTGCACATCCACGCTTCACACAGCTCCTGTCCCTGGTTTGAACTCAGCAGAGTTGATTCATGTTAACGCATAAATAACAGCTGAGGGAATCTCTGCAGAGCAATTAGGCCACAGTTGCATTGTTTGTGAGGGGTATAGAGACAGTTTTGCAACACATCTCAAATGTGGCGTTGGTGCGGTTGCAGACGAATGAGTGGCGCAGCAGAATGTGGGCCGAACTGTGAAATGGCCCCAGTCAAGCATGAGGTCAGAAGTTAGGTCAAGCACTGCTAATCTGGGTGGGAACACTCGGTGCTTGACCCTTGACATCAGGCTACGACTAGTTGTTATAGCACATGAGGGTTTTGTATACGGTACTATACATGGTGGATGGATTTGCAGAGTAATACTAGTAGTTAACAGTTTTTACTAAAAGCTCAAATTTGTACATTTATGGCTTACTGATTCCTGTGAGGATTTGCAGCTTTGCTTTGTTTTGTTAGTTGTAAATTGAATATCTTTGTTTAGGCTTTTGACCCAAAAATATGCATAACGATATAACAATAGCTTCTGACATTCTTTTGACTAAAAAATGATTAGCAGCACAGATCATAGACAGGCAGATTGATTTAGTAATGACAGTATCTGTGTGCTAACTATAACTGTATACTTGACAAAAAGGAATGACTTTCTCATCAGCCTCAGCTTTACTTTGTGTCAAGTGCTAATTAGCAAATGTGAACATGCTAATACGCTGAACTAAGATGATGAATTTGATTGAGATTGTAACTGCTAAACAGGAATAGGAGTATGCCATTGAGTATATGTTGCATGCTGAGCATTTAGCTCAAAGTACTGCTCAACCTAAGAACCCTTAATCACAGTTTTCAGACTAAAATGATCCATTAGTTAGTTGTTCGACAAACAGGTAAATCAATAAAGAAAGTAATAATTCAATTATTCTCGGGGCATCTCATTTCCCTGCTGATACTCTCCTAGACTAGACATGTGAACACATAGTTGAGTAATTCATTACAAGCACAAAATCAGACCTCATCGAACTGTAAAATAATGATTGTAGTCAAGAGAGTTTCAGATCAAAAGAACATCACAAGATGGCTATTGCACATATTTTAGACTTTATCCTGATGTGAAAGTTCTCATTCCGAGAATGAATTTTCTTCTTCCCTTTTCCAGCTCTATGTGGTCCTTTTGCTCCAGTGGTCGTGTCTGCCTGTTTTCCTTTGAGCTCTTTGAAATGCTAATCACTTCTCCTCTTTTCTTCGCTTCTGTGCTTTAGATTCTTCCTACAACTACATCAGGCAGCTGGAGACTAAAGTGCGGATCCTCGAGGATGATAACAATAAGATTCTCTCACAGGTGAGGTACACACATACAGATACTATGTAAATGCTACTGCTTATCAGGCCAGTACTATTTGTACTTATACCCTCTCTAAACACCTCTTGTGCAACTTTCCCACTCATCCGAACCATGTGAAAGGCAGCTGCTATGCGATAGAAGTGGTTGCCTGATGCCTTTTGTGAAGCCAGCCCCTCACAACAGCCTGCCTGTTGGTTGGAGACTATGTTTATCTATGTTTAATTCATGGGGAGTCAGTCAGCTTCAGTCGCGAGCGTTGATGTTGGCCCCTGAGGCGAACTGTGGGAGCGGAGGAGAGATGAGAGGAGGAAAAAGGAGAGGAAAGAGGCATTAAGTGACAGTGACATTTGAAGGGTTTCTCCCAAAGTTGAACTAGCTCTGAATTCTCCCAAATGTGTGAAGATGGGAGTGTGAGTAGGCGGAGGTGGATTATCGGCATGGTTCACAAGGGGTTCACATGTCAGTCTGCAGGGGCGTGTGTTACATACACACAACCACTTTCGGTCGACACATGGTAAAAGGTATAACTGAAACATATGAATTATTCCTGTTATGGGGATCACATTGTGGAACATGGCTCATGAATTATAGGCCAAACCTAGCCTGAGATATATGTATACATCTCTTTCATAAATCATTAGTGATCTTTCTGTTTCATAATGTGATTCAGTTCATTTTAATATAGGTAGGGGTGCATAAGTTGTAATCTCACAGTTTAAATCAAAAGCCATGATTCATTAAAAAAAAGTGATATCTGTTTCAGCAATTATCTCCCAGCAGATTCATATGCAGGCAGAGAGTGTAGGCTGGAATCACTGATATGAAACCTAAATTATCCTCATAATTAGCCCTTAAGTGCTACAATTAGGTGTTACATGTTGTCTCACAGCAGGCCAGACATATATGTTGACCCTGCTTAGTAGTCGACTAATAGTCCTAGTTCTGTGGTAATATAACTTAATATAGAATGTAATAGAATCCCACTTTAATGGAATAAATTGTGACTAATAAAACATTCTGAACATTTTTAAATTACCGTGACACAACTGCACTTTGCCATTCTTTAGAATTCTCTTTTTTTAACAGTATCTTTGTGTGGAGCCCAGGATGAATACAGTTGCTACCATTGCTATTAATGATGTCTCTCCTCTCTCTAGGCTTATAGCCGGAATAGTTTATCACAGATAGAGACGAAAAAGGTAACTTTCTGAAACGTCTCCGTTTGTTGGCCCCTCTTCTGCCTTTTATCTCATCTGTTTGGTGGTGGGACTTTTCACAGCTTTGAGCTTTCTCATATGCAGAGGGTGGACACAATATTAGCAACTCTTGTACAGTCTAACGCACTCAGCTGCAGTAACATTTAATGGTATAATGTTGTGTTTATCATAACTATTTCACATAGGTGCTGAATCAATTCTATGGTAACGTTTATAGGAATAGTTCTGCATTTCAGGCGATGTGCTTACTTGCTGTCTTGCCGAGAGTAAGAATAAAAGATTGATACTACTCATGTCTCTACGCTAAAGCAAACTTCTCCCATGTTCTAAATATGTAGCTACAGCCGGTTAGCTTAGCTTAGCATAACGTCTAGAAATCATGGGAAACACACAGACGCACAAACAAATTAATTCTTACAAAAAACAGAGAAGATAACAACACTCCGGGTAGTCACTGTTTATGACAAAGAAATATCTCCATAACTCCCCACTATTTTACACAACAAAATAAATACAACATGTTAATAAGTGAGCTTTAGCGGTGCTGATTGTCTGACTCTGGACAGAGCGGTTTCTGGTCTTTATGCTAAGCTAAGTGACTGCTGGCTATAGCTTTATATTTATTGTACAGACATGAGTCGTATTGATCTTCTCATCTAACTCTCGGCAAGTGAATGAGCTCATTTCCCAAAATGTCAAAGGCCATACAGGCCTACTTGGTCCAGTGCAGTCCAATACAACAAAGTGCTGCCTCAAACATTACTATAGAACTGAATCACAGTGCCAGTGTTATGGGCCTAAAGCAATTGGATTGCATTACCTTATAGATGTGTTGCTTCTGTGTCCCTGCTATCCACTGCTAGCATGCTATGCTAATGAATAAGCACAGGTGGCTCTGCTTGTACGTGGTCTCTCGTGGCAAGAAAGCCATTTCCTGTCCTTGGAGCTGTCTGTGTTTGGTACAAGGTACCCAAGGTGAATGAATGCTACATTGTGCTTTGGTGCATGAATGATAAACACATTAATTTAAGATATGGGGGGCAACACAGGTAGATCCAGCTACCCATAATGCATGGCTGTCAACTGGTGTGTGAGCGCAACTGAAGAATTAAGTAATGTCTGGAGTTAGAACTACTACCTTGATGGTGGTGTTATTAATCATTTCTGCTTTCCATTAAACTGTAAGATTGGTAATGACAACAGATGTGTACTCCAGTAAGTAATAGAGTCTGAGTAGCAGAGTAGCAGACTTGTTCCAATGGATTAGTTGCCTCTATGGTCATATTGCCTAACTTCCTGTGTTGTGAAACTGGTCCAGTGGATCTTGCTGAGCCTAAAGGAAACAATAGCCTCTTATCGCTGGAATGTTGACCCTCCAAACCAGCTCGGCTGAAGGATTTTACTCTGCTTGAAGGAGAAGGGAGGGAGTTAACAACAATGTTCCTCTGTGAAAAGGAACCAGGGCCTGCACAGCACAGGTGTAAACCATAGTGAACAGGTGCACACATGCAGGCCCACAATTGTACTCAAACATGCTCAGGCGCATTGCAAGTACACAATTTGCTCTTTTCGCCCACTCAGATCGCCCATGTCTTTCAACCGTCACTTATGTCTTCTAGCTCACTGAAGGGTGAGGCACGCTGTGCCTTTCCCTCTGAGCTCACTTCCACTTTATTATTAACATGAAGTGTCTGGTGTGACTTGTATGATTCATATGACAGATAACTACAGACTAATTGAAGTCATTTTGTGAGGGTGGACTGCGGTAGTGTGCAGTGGATCTGAATGATGAAAGAGGTGATTGGAACCTGGTTTAGTTCCTCTCCAGGTCACATAATGCACTTTACAAATCTTGCAATTCTTTCTTTTTTAAACCATATGTTCTTGATTTCAGAGGTAGACAAAAGCAGGTCTCTGAATTCTAATGACAACTATCAGCTCTAGCTAGCGTGTAAATTAAGCTTCTCGTGAGTTTTTTTAATGTTTCCAGGGGACTAGATTGATAACAAGAACTTTGTAAAAGTGGTCTCAAATGCTCTTGGTGGCTACAGGCATCATATTGTGGTCCCAGGCATCTTTACCCCACCGTTTTAGGACCAATTTAAATAAAGCAACAGTATTCTTGCTTGCTAGTCATAATATTTAAAGTAATATAAGAAAATATCTAAGGTCACAGACTCTATCAGTGTCTAACACAGTCTACTCCCATCAATCCGATTCTGCTCTATATTCCACTGAATTATGGCACACAAGGAGCACACCTCCTGTCTACTCTTTTGTCAAGTCGGCATCCTCCCTGCCCCTCATAACTCACACAGCAAATGATGCGTGGCGTCCACAGCTTCTCCCTGTCAGCCCCAAGAACATTGTGATGGAATGACAGACGGAGGGGCGAGCCAAGTAGGCTGCAGAGGGCCAACTGGCCCAGGCTGTCTGGCAAACAAATAGCTTTGAGGTCTCAGTGGTCAAGGTCAACTTAGGAAGAGATGTCAAGTTGGAGATGTGTTGTTCGTCTGTAAAGCTCGACTTAGCAGGGGTGGAATATTCTTTGGATGCTGGAAACCCTGTCAGAGGACGATTTAGGATCTTACCAAATCTTCTTATTCAGTTGAGGGATAGATTCATTTCATGCATTGTGTGTTTATGTCTCTCCTACAGATGTGACATTTAGGGCACAGCTTACTGATAGACACAAAGCCTGGAGAAATGACAAAGAGAAGCTAGCAAAGGTACGGAATTGATGGCATAAATATGGAAAACCAAAGGATAGATCAAGAAGTGCCAATGGAAGGATTGTGAAAGGTTCGACGAACAGTAGCAGAATACTAAGTTGGAAGAGAACACTAGGTAACATAGAGGCAACACAGCATGATGTCCACACATTTACAGACGCGCACACCCACAGTTCAGTTGGGCTCTTTATTACCCGGGTGCTCCCAGGCTTCACGTGTGTTTACACGCTGCGACTTGCACAGAGGGAAGGAACACTGGTGCGTGACATGAGAAATGTCATAAGGAAGAGTGGAGCTGCCGTGTTCCTGCCTACAGAGAGAAGCTAGGCTGCTTACCGCCTCCAGGACCCAGTGGTCTTTAGCCGCTAATGAGGACACATCTTAGAACTCGGTCCCTGCGTAACGGCCCTCGATGATGGCACAGCGTGGGACAGCCCAGTGCACAGAAGTGCCGTTCATGTTTTAAGCCTCAATAAATAAAAAGTCTTTGAAAATGTGCTTGAAGCAATGGTGTCGAAGTGACGATGAGAGTGCAGGTGCCAGTGTTTGAGGAGGCAGAACCTCAAGGTCCTCAATGAACCATCACCAAAGAAAAAGGAAAAAACCGAATAAAACATGGCACATTATGTTTTATTTGGATTATGTGTGGAAAACAGTTGAGCTTGAATAATAACAGACCTGCAACACTTCGAAATGTTTATCATTATGTATAGTTTAAAGAATAAATGCTATTCTGTAAAGCTATGCATGAACTGTCAGTACCAGATGCTTCAACTAAGTACAGGCCATTCACTTTAATGATCACTGAGAGCACAGGAAGGGTAGACTACTAATTCACCTGCAGTGTTTGTGTTAACGTCAGCATTGCTTTCTGCTGGCTAGCATTAGCTACCTGAGTAGAATCCACACACTCTTCAGTCACAGCTTGACATCTCGTAGCCAGGAAGTTTCTCTTCAACGTACACAAACGTAGAGCTCAGATCATTGTGCAGTCATTTTTTCAGTCTCTCCCTCTCGTAGATGGGATCTCTAGACTTGCTACAAAGCAGTAAGCAAACCATCCTCATTCACATTATATCATCTTTTTTGTGCATGTTGTCCCATCACAATTTCCACAAAGTAGACATTTTAACTACCGTGCTGAGTAGTGCTTCCACATAACGGCCAATCTACTGTATATATTTTGACTGAGAAAAGGTGCACATGTAAAGATTGATCAGAGCCATAAATGTTTACTAGCAGCATTTTGCACATATTTTTAACTGTAATTGTGACCAATATCAACTTTGCTGATGAACCCCTATCTGCAGACCTGTTGATCAGTAAGTAATAAGACAGAAAGAACAGCATAAGATGCTAAATGCTAAACACTTGTCACTTAACATATTTTCATTGACATGGCACTGAAGCCTTATGTCTCTCTGTCTCTGTGTGTGTGTGTTTGTGTGTGTTCTGTTTTCAGCAGTCCAACCCAGGTGACCTTCGGGCCCTGAGGAAGGGAACGACCCTCTATCACTCAGAGTCCCAGCTGTCCTCACTGCCCCAACGCCAGGATGCCATGCACACGGTCAGTACCCAGGAGGCTAACACACATGGACCCACACAAGAAGGGTACACAGGCTCACATTGACTAACATAGAGGGATACCATAGTCATAGTCAAAGCTCAACACCATTGCATTGATTATACAAACATGCTTACGTATAGAGATGGGGTTTAATTACACACACACACACACACACACACACACACACACACACACATACATACATCAGGGCCTCCACATTGGAATCAAGTCAAGTCAACTCTAATTAACTTTACTTCTTATTCTTTAATTATACGTCAACAGGCAACTTTACTATCTCCTTCACATGACATGAAGTAAAACACACACAGGAAGAAAAAGAAAGAGTGAAAGGAGGTTGGGCAAAAGGGGGATGAGACGGAGAAGAGGAAGAAGAGAAACTAAGACAGAGAGACCATAGTGGAAAATAAAAGGGTCATGCTTCCCCTCAATTCCTCCTCCCCGGGGCCAGTTTGAACTGAATCCTACTATGAGAGTAATAATCCTCTACAATCCACCGGCACCCCTGACCCAGCCAGTGTCTGGGAGAGAGGCTGGGTAATTGTTTTCTGACTGCTTAAGGAAGGTCAAAGACGGGCTCTGACGCAAACCAGAGGACTGAATCTTCCCTGTGTAAAAATCAATATTGGGTTTTAATCACAGGCCCAGTGTGAGGTTGCAGGCTGACTGCGTTCACACCTTTTGACCTTTTGAACCCGCCTCCTCATGGAGGTTCATGCTGTTCAATAATGTCCATGAAAGCTTGACCCCACGAGAGGTCTGCCCTCACAGGAGGATGAATATAAACTGCAAATGATCTTGATGGTTGCCTCCCCACATTTAATTTCACAATTCGGGTTCACAACAAACAAGGTCATGATATTGACTTGAGGTGTGAATGTTGGCTCCTTGCTGACATTGGATCTAACGTCAACCTATAAAACCAAATAAGGTATATTGGGTTATTATTTCACTTTTACTTTGAACAGATTCATTTGTCTGACTCTGAAACAAACATAGTGGGTACTATTAAGGTTAAATATGAAGCTACAGTCCGAAAATAACAAAATCCATCTACTAGCACCTCTGAAGCCTCACTAATGAACATGTTATCTTTTGTGTGAAAAGGACAAATCAAGGTTTTATTTGAGCTACATGTAGGACTAGTTCAGAGCGTTACCATGAGGTAGCCTGTCTACCAGCACAGACTTTAGCTAGCTTACAGTAGGATGCTGGAATACCAGATGCAGAATAACTTATTGGGATTTCTTCTCACAATGGCTTTGTTGTCATGACAACTCCCCGAAGACGCACTCATGTTGAGCTGTATGGTGATCAATTGTCTGATTTCTAATGTGGCCCAAGTTCACCCACGTGTGAGAGCCCTTGTTGGAAGATGGAGCGACTATAACAGCAGAACTTCAGTGAACTGGACTCCTCGTTGTTTGCACCTATCCTCATCTATCAGTTCATCCTGTACATTGATCCTTTGTCTCATGTAATGTTATTACTGCATAATAATGCTTTTGCGAGCAGGGCTGGTCATCAATACTAAGTAGCAGCTTGCAGTTGTCAAATAGTGGGAAAAAAACGTTTAACATATTCCTCTGAAATGTCTTAAAGTAGTACAAAAGTACAAAGTAGCATAACACTGAAATGCTCACATACTTTAAAAACATTCTTAAGTGTGTCACTAAGTTTGCAAATGTACTATGTTACATTCCACCACTAGCAAAGTGCATGAAAGACTATCGAGGCACACATTTGTTTGTTTATTGTATATACCGATTTGTTAAACATAAACTGTATATTGTCTTACATTTCATTTAGCTGACACTTTTATCCAAAGTGACAATAAGTGCATTCAACTATGAGTACAAACTCGGATCAATAAGAATCAAGGTTAGTCGGAAAAGATGTGTTTTTAGTTTCTGGCGGAAGATGTAGAGACTTTCTGTGTGAGGTTAGACCATGTCCTGGGTGTGAGGTTAGACCATGTCCTGGGTGTGAGGTTAGACCATGTCCTGGGTGTGAGGTTAGACCATGTCCTGGGTGTAAGGTTAGACCATGTCCTGGGTGTGAGGTTAGACCATGTCCTGGGTGTGAGGTTAGACCATGTCCTGAGTGTGAGGTTAGACCATGTCCTGGGTGTAAGGTTAGACCATGTCCTGGGTGTAAGGTTAGACCATGTCCTGGGTGTGAGGTTAGACCATGTCCTGAGTGTGAGGTTAGACCATGTCCTGGGTGTAAGGTTAGACCATGTCCTGGGTGTAAGGTTAGACCATGTCCTGGGTGTGAGGTTAGACCATGTCCTGGGTGTAAGGTTAGACCATGTCCTGGGTGTAAGGTTAGACCATGTCCTGGGTGTAAGGTTAGACCATGTCCTGGGTGTAAGGTTAGACCATGTCCTGGGTGTGAGGTTGGACCATGTCCTGGGTGTGAGGTTAGACCATGTCCTGGGTGTGAGGTTAGACCATGTCCTGGGTGTGAGGTTAGACCATGTCCTGGGTGTGAGGTTAGACCATGTCCAGGGTGTGAGGTTAGACCATGTCCTGGGTGTGAGGTTAGACCATGTCCTGGGTGTGAGGTTAGACCATGTCCTGGGTGTGAGGTTAGACCATGTCCTGGGTGTAAGGTTAGACCATGTCCTGGGTGTGAGGTTGGACCATGTCCTGGGTGTGAGGTTAGACCATGTCCTGGGTGTGAGGTTAGACCATGTCCTGGGTGTAAGGTTAGACCATGTCCTGGGTGTAAGGTTAGACCATGTCCTGGGTGTAAGGTTAGACCATGTCCTGGGTGTAAGGTTAGACCATGTCCTGGGTGTGAGGTTGGACCATGTCCTGGGTGTGAGGTTAGACCATGTCCTGGGTGTGAGGTTAGACCATGTCCTGGGTGTGAGGTTAGACCATGTCCTGGGTGTGAGGTTAGACCATGTCCAGGGTGTGAGGTTAGACCATGTCCTGGGTGTGAGGTTAGACCATGTCCTGGGTGTGAGGTTAGACCATGTCCTGGGTGTGAGGTTAGACCATGTCCTGGGTGTAAGGTTAGACCATGTCCTGGGTGTGAGGTTGGACCATGTCCTGGGTGTGAGGTTAGACCATGTCCTGGGTGTGAGGTTAGACCATGTCCTGGGTGTGAGGTTAGACCATGTCCTGGGTGTAAGGTTAGACCATGTCCTGGGTGTGAGGTTAGACCATGTCCTGGGTGTGAGGTTAGACCATGTCCTGGGTGTAAGGTTAGACCATGTCCTGGGTGTAAGGTTAGACCATGTCCTGGGTGTAAGGTTAGACCATGTCCTGGACCCGATCTGGTCGCAGCACGGTACGCAAGCACCAATGTTTTGAAGTGGATGCGGGCGGCCACCGGTAACCAGTGAAGGGAGCGGAGGATTGTGGGTAAATTTAGGAGGTTGAAGACCAGTCGAGCAGCTGCATTCTGGATGAGCTGCAGAGGTCGAATGGCATTAGCAGGTAGACCTGCCAAGAGGGAGTTACAGTAGTCCAGCCGTGAGATGACCAGAGCCTGGACCAGAACCTGTGCCGCCTTCTGAGTGAGAAGAGGATGTATTCTCCTGATGTTGTACAGCAAGAACCTGCAGGAACGTGTTGTTCCAGTAATGTTGTCAGTCAGGCAGAGTTGACTGTTGAGTGTCACACTGAGGTTCCTGGCAGTCGGATTCGGGGCTAACACTGAGTTGTTGAAAGTAGTAGTCAGGTCGTGGGTGGGAGAGCCTTTCTCTGGAAGGAAAAGTAGTTCAGTTTTGTTCAGGGTTGATTTTCAGGTGATATACCGGACATCCACTGAGAGATGACGGTCAGACATCCACTGAGAGATGACGGTCAGACATCCACTGAGAGATGACGGTCAGACATCCACTGAGAGATGACGGTCAGACATCCACTGAGAGATGACGGTCAGACATCCACTGAGAGATGTCAGTCAGACATCCACTGAGAGATGTCAGTCAGACATCCACTGAGAGATGACGGTCAGACATCCACTGAGAGATGACGGTCAGACATCCACTGAGAGATGACGGTCAGACATCCACTGAGAGATGACGGTCAGACATCCACTGAGAGATGACGGTCAGACATCCACTGAGAGATGTCGGTCAGACATCCACTGAGAGATGACGGTCAGACATCCACTGAGAGATGTCGGTCAGACAGGCAGAGATTCGTGCTGCTGCCTGTGTTTCGGATTGGGGAAACGAGAGGATCAGTTGGGTGTCATCAGCGTAGCTGTGGTAGGAAAAGCCATGCGACTGAATGACAGAGCCGAGAGAGTTGGTGTACAGAGAGAAGAGGAGGGGACCCAGGACGTATATCGTTTAGGCTTGAATAACATTTTGAAACTTTGGCTTCTTTTGTCATGATTAAAAAACAATTGTTAGGATGATGAATGGTAAGTAGGGAGTGTTTTGAGTTCTTGTTGGTGGATTCAAAGGACACAGGAGACTTTAGGGCATGCTGTGGAACCTTTTACTTTTACAAAAACAACCAAATTCATTTTAACCTTATCCTTTTGTCCATGATTTCCTGATATCAAAGCTCATGAATGAAATACCTCATGGCACCTGACTCATCACCATAAATAACATAACTGTGTGTGGATAACTACATGGAAACAAAAGGGCAAACCCACCGCTATGTTTCTGTTTGCAGTTTAGGCATGTTGGTGATCTTTTACAGACCTTTCTAAAATATATAAAAGTCACAAAAGCATCAATTTACATTGAAAACAAACCATGACCTGCAGGATCCGTGAAAAATCTCTTTTTCTTGTGGTTGACTGACTGTTGGTTTCCACAAAACATCCCTCTTGGCTTCGTTGGGATTATTTTATTATCTCTGTGCAGTTAGGTTGTGTGGGCTCATTCTGGCACCTAAATGGGGTCAGCGGGTGGAGGAGCTGACAAATGCATCACCAGTGAGCGGAGAATTTAACCCGGGCTAACAGAGCCACGGAGCTGTGTCTAATGCAGGGCCCCAATGCGAGGTTACAATGAATGGTGCCATTGTGTGTCCCAGAGATCTCTGTGTCCCTCTAACACAGAGCCACTGTCTGGAACTAACCGGGGGGGTAGGATGAGTCAAGCAACCCCCTGGTCCTCTCCCTGGCTGGCTGCTCCCATCACACCAGGTTAAAATCACTGTGCAGGTAGCAGACCTGGCTGGGAGTTGAATACGTGGGGAAGGGGAAGAGAAACACAAGGGGAAGAGAGGTGATTTGAGTTGGGATAAAAAGGGCTGGCATTTTCAGTGCTACGGTACAAGAAATCTCTTGTGTTAGATCAGAAGCAAACACCCACTGAGAAGGAGAGAGTGGTTTGGAAGAGTTCAGTGAGGTGGAGCTCATCTGACTCCTTGGTTAAACCCTGTGACAGCAGATGGGTTCAGACCTGCCTCTTTGTTGCTGGTCACCTCCTTGTCTCTCATATTCTTGCTCATGCTCTTGCTGTGCACTGACTGCTCTGGATTCCCCCCCCCCCCCCCCCAGGGTACTGGCCGTCTCCCAACCAGCGAGTCCTCTCCTG